>NC_057950.1:14322959-14575412 GCF_018555375.3 Anguilla rostrata
TGTAACTGCTCACTCTATCCCCAGAATACACTCTTCCCCGAATCTGCACTGTCTCTCTGTCTCTCTCTTCTGCCACTGCGCTCCCTCACTCCTGCCCTCCGTGCTCCCTCTCTCCTGCCCCTGGACCCTGCTCTGTGATGTGGGAGGTGCAGGTTTCCGGGCGGATGGACTCAGCAGGGTCTGGTTCTCCGAAGGCTGGCCTGGCTATCGTAGCCCTGTGGCGGGAGGTTTTAAAGAGGCCTAACGAGCTCCTCTTCTCCATCTCTCTCTGGTCCCTTCCCTCCCTTCTCTCCTTTTTTCTCCCCGAAGCCGCTATGGCCGCAGGGGTGTGTGCGTTCAATCATAATAGGACCTCAGGCAGAGCTGGTTCACAGGCACGGTGTGTGTGTGTGTGTGTACATGAATGTGTGTGTGAGAGTGTGCGTAAAATCCCCTTCCTCTTCCCCAGCCCTATAATGGAATCCAAATTAGATTTTAGTTGTACCATACTGGTTTTTATTTTACCCCACAAACAGTGAGGAGGTCTTTTTCCCCTGCTACTGCTGTCCACCTCTGTAACAATTTCCCCCTGTTCGTTATTCAACCACACCACCACTTACATTCTCCAAATAAATTATAATGCAAAAAATGACTTTTGTCCCCATACGTTTCTGAAGTGGTCTGTATACTTAAAATTCCAAATAATATTAGATTTCATGGCCAGCAGTTGTTGTCCTGCGGAATTCTTTGTAATCCCACCGCCACTGAATTTTTCATCGCGGTAATTTAGGCAGCCGCTCCGATAAGTTCCTTTCCTTCCCTGAGATACACAGAGGCTCCAGTGATCCTGTTAAACATTGTCTTTAGGGTTTAGATTTAGTGTGTGAATGAGCGGCTGACGGCCGCTCTGTTCTCCTGATACTCTCACCTTGATGAATCACACATGACCCTCTTAAAAGGAGCTGGTGTGGGATGAGATTTACAGGGCTGATTTAGAGCACAGGGACCACTGATGTCCCTCATTACAGCTCTACTCAAGCAACCCCCCCCCCATACAGACAGTCTCCTCTGCCCCCCCCCCGCTCTCTCCTCTACTGTCAAACAGACACCCCTTCTTACCTCTTTGCGCCCCCCCCCCCCCTCCCCCAAACAGACGGTCTTAGCGGGGAGTCCGACCCTAAAGTCACAGGGGTTAGCATCTGTCTGGGTGTAGCTATTATTTCAGTGAATGATCGGATCTCGGGTCTCAGAGGGAGAGATTTCAAGTCAAAGAAAGGGAAACATTTTAGGGCTCAAAGGTGCTCTTTTTTTTCCACTGGATCAATTAGACCAGCAAGAAAGACATCTGCCATCGTTAGTCCTGGACACCACATGCCCAGAGTCTGCAAGCATCATGCATGAGGCTCGCGCTCACACATTTTAGAGGAAGTCATCGTGCATAGCCTTTCAGTGACAACACAGGCAACACTGATATTTCTTCTAACTGAAAGTAAGTGAAAATGCGATAATTTTATATGCAAATGTGCGAGGGAACAACCCCAATATCCCTGCCCCCACCCCAAGTTATATTCAGTGCGGATGGCACTGCTAGACTACATCTTGATAGTTCACCGCACAGGCTGGTAATATGACCAGGAAATGCCACAGATGGAGGAAGATGCAGCGAACACCTAGAGCCTTAATCACTGCTCACCTCCACTCCCGTAACATCAGAACCAACGAGTCTCTGTGCCCACGCTGCTCGTATGTTTACTAAACTACAGCTGGCTTGGAAGGAACAAGACTTAAATGGGGACTTACATGTTCCTCAGACAGTAGCCCCCCCCCCCCCCCCCCAAATGCATCCCAGTAAGAGCGGGGCCTGCTGAGGGCGAGAGCGCCTGCTCTCTGAGGTGTCAGGGCCGCCCGTTCAGGCCGTTACTCACAGCCTTTATTCCCCCCCACAGAGGGGCGCCTGTGCGGGACGTCCCGTCGGAGAGAGGAGACGGGAGAGGGGCGTAACACAGCCAGGCCACTGTGATCCCGCTCTCCATAAACACGGCGGCCAGGTCAGCGCAGTTTGCTCAAGCTATTTCCACCTCCGGGTGCCAAGACACGTGACCAATTCTCTGATATTAACGGCCGCCCCAGCTGCCAGTTTTTTCTGGAAAGTTTATTTGAGGGCTGTGGGGGCGGATTCACCCGCAGATGGCAGGGAGGGAGAGGGAGGGTAGAGGGGGATTTGGGATGCCATGGCTTGTGGGGGGTGGGCTAATGGTGTTAGGTGGAAACCCGGGGGCACAGTTAGCTCGCAGTCGGAGCTGTGAGGGTATCTGGGTGGCTGTGGGTGTAAAGACTGGGGCTCATATAGACATAGTGTGGCCTCCTCCAGAGTGGACTGAACTCTGGGAATATTCCGGTACTGTAGCGTGGGTGCTGGGTGTAGAAGGTGGTGTAAAGCTAAGGCGGTATAGCGGGGGAGTACAGGGGTGGGTTTTTTGGGGATGCGATGCCGGTGCAGGTATGGTGCTGAGGATAGACTATAAGCGGCCCTATGTGTGAGAGGCGCCCTGCTGCCCCCAGCGCACGGCACCACCCGCAGCCCTCCCGCCGCCCCCTCCCCTGGTGATTTATCGACAGCAAGTAGTAAAAACAATTTTATTAAAGGGCAGAATGTTTGGTGAAGAGAAAGGGAGCAAAAAAGGTACGCTAATTTATGGGATAATTAGGCCCGTAGCTGCAGGCGCACTGCCAAGAAGCTACAGCCCCCTCCCACCCCCACAGCCACGTTCTCAAAACACCCCCCACACCACCTCCCTGCTCTTTCCCTGCCCTGTGGCCACCCCTAATAGGTTTCCAAATGAGAAACGACCAGGAGGTTATAGCTGGCACAGAGAGGAACATAGCTCCATAGCTCGCTAATGCTGTAGACTTACAACCACATCAACTGTGTCCCATTCAAGTGTAGCCATAATGTTTCCTCAGCATACCATACCATTACCATTACCATACACACACATGCATATGCACATACACACACACACACACACACACTCACTTACAGGATTAGTAATCCTGGTGGAGTTCTACATTGAAAAATTGAGTACGCATATTAATATGCATTACTGCCACAGTAAATTTAGCTGTCACTTGTTAATGCACCATTGAATGAAAGACTTATTTATACTGCAGTCTTTTTTAAGCCCTGCCTTGTGAATCGGACTAGAACAGGCTCTGTGTGACTTCACAGAAAATGTTTTGTTGCATATTTCATAAAGACAACTGTGGGTCATAAATTGTGGGAAACGAATGAATGATGCTCAGAGCTCTCTCACAGTCATGGGACAGTCACAGATCTCCCGGAGCGCTGGTGGGAAAAACCAAGGAAAAACCAATCAAACGAAAACCAGAAACCCCAAAACAGAAACTAAACAAACACGTAACTCAACTGTACAAACAAAAGCACCAGTGACAAAGAAGATGGCATCCACAGAAGGGTCTATGTGTATGGATATGGATGAATGTGTGGTTCACAACCGGGACTCAAAGATGAGACTATCCAGAGGCAGTTTCTCCCCTAGTTTCACCCAACCCTGGGCCTGTTTGTTTACTGCCTGACTGAGTTTCCCTCCTCTCTGAAGATTCTAATTTTACATCTGTGCAAATTCATGTCTGAACTCACTGTAAAATTAGGTCTGCTCTCTCATATGAGTCCCAGTATGAATTCAGGTGCAATTATATCTGAGTCCGCTTCACTGTAAAAAAAAAAGTTTTACGTGTTTTATGCACCACCGTTTTTCACGCCTGTGTTTTACACACCAGTGTTGTGCACATCAAAGGTTTACACACCAATGTTTTATGCACCATTGGCTTACACACCAGTGTTTTATGCACCATTGGCTTACACACCACTGTTTTATGCACCATTGGTGTACACACCACTGTTTTATGCACCATTGGCTTACACACCACTGTTTTATGCACCATTGGTGTACACACCAGTGTCTTATGCACCATTGGCTTACACACCAGTGTCTTATGCACCATTGGTGTACACACCAGTGTCTTATGCACCAGTGGTTTACACACCAGTGTCTTATGCACCATTGGTGTACACACCAGTGTTTTATGCACCATTGGTGTACACACCAGTGTCTTATACACTAGTGCTTTACAGACCGCACATTTCAGAACAGCAGTCCCCTTCTCAGGAGCCTGGCTGGTTTGGAGTAGACTGACCAAAATAAACAGGATAAATCTGCCCCAGAGCTTTGTGTATATGTGTGTGTTCCTGTGCATGCGAGTGTGCGTGCGTGCATGCTTGTGTGTGTGTGTGTGTGGGGGGGGGGGGTATTTGGATGAGTAAATGTGAGTCTGTAAATATGTATATATTTCATTGAAGGCTGTTAATTTATGCACTCAACCACTAAAGTCAGTCTCCTCAGCAATCTTTTTTCTCTCTTCCACCGCCTATATTCTTTCTTTCTGCGGCAAATGCTGCTCTTAGCACATTTACAGAGAGAGAGAGAGAGAGAAAGAGAGAGAGCAGAGAGAAAGAGAGAGAGAGAGAAAGCAGAGTGAGAGAGTACAGAGAGAAGGAGAGTTTTTCACCAGTTGGACCACATGAAAGCATTCTACCCTGCACTCTGGGACTCCTCCACATGAAAGAAGGCTGTACATTCTGCCCGTCTCTTCCAGAACGAGCAGGGATTGACGTCCTGTTTGTGTTTTCAGAAACAATCAGTGTTCCCATGGAAGCGATGCTGGTCCCATGTCCCGCATCTCTCTGCAGTGGTGTTCGCCCTCCTGACGGGGCTGCTGGGGTCCCAGCCGGAAAAAATAATACTGCAAGCAGGGTCTTATATTCGGAAAGGAATTTCATTAAGGTCAGAATAACCAACTGTTATGACTTAATATTCCTGTTCTGGAAAATAGAAGCCGTCAGTTTTATTGCCTTAAGCCAAAATGACAGGGTGCTTTTGTTCTTTGGATCACTGTTTGAGTGATTGTTTTGCTATTATATTATAAAGGCATGAGCAAATATGAATTAGAAAATAGTTTCCTTTTTACAGTTTTTACATTTCCATCAATTTCAAGTTCCATTAATTACGCAGTAATAGAGAGTGGCGTTTTCTGGCTGACATTTCTGTCTTGGAAGAGCTCAATGCTGCACGGCTGGCCATGCGACAACTGGGCTTTCCGGATGGTTCTGCAAGGTTTGTTGATCATCGCCAAGCATTAGCTTCACAGTTGTGGGCGTGTGTGTTGGTGTGACTATGCCTTCAGCGTGGCTCTCTCCCTGCCAAAATGCTTAATGTAAAATCAATTCAGATTGAGCACCTTTAATCCACTGCGGACTCATTTAAACACTGTATGAGTTGAATTAACACTGTCCAGTGTAGTATGTGGCGGAAGCAGGGTCAGGGTAATAGAGTGGGGTATGGGAGGCTGGGGGGCGAGCGTCACATGGGAGCGGCCCAGGGCAGAAACCCCAGCTCCCTTCGGGCTCGTTCAGTGCATCCCTCGTGGTTTATGGAGTGTGAGTTCAGCACGGGCTCACATGTGTGTCACACATGACTCTGATGTAATCTTTTCATCGGGCAGAAAGAGCTCTGGATCTCATTTGCAGGCGCTTTCTGCCGAGGTGCTCCAGGAAAGCGCCGCTCCGTGATCTGCTCCTGCTCCTTACACAAGGTGTCCTGTAATCCCCTCTGCCTCTCAATAAGAGCTGCGTTCAGCTCATCCTTCTGATCTTAGTTGTTCTGTGTTCAGCTCATCCTCCTGATCTTAGCTGTTGTGTTCAGCTCATCCTTCTGATCTTAGTTGTTCTGTGTTCAGCTCATCCTCCTGATCTTAGCTGTTGTGTTCAGCTCATCGTTCTGATCTTAGCTATTCTGTGTTCAGCTCATCATTCTGTTCTTTGCGGTTCTGTGCTCAGCTCATCCTCCTGATCTTGGCTGTTCGGTGATCCACTCTCACTCCTAACCGACGTTGCTCTCTGGTCAACTTATTGTCCAAATGAGGGGTGGGCAGTTCCATTTCCAGTGGGCACGTGTGTATGCAGGTTTTTGTTTCAAACAATTTCCCTGGCTTAGTCAGCTAATTAGCAGTAAAATGTTTTATGTAGCGACACAATACAGGTCTTTAGCTGTCATCCGTGAGCTTGTTAATTTATCTGAAATGGAAGCTCGTATACTCTGGCACAATCCAGGGTGACATCAAGCCAGATATCCATTACAAAAAGACTCAGGCTTCTCACCTCAAAGTGACACGCCTCAAAAGGTGTCAGACATTAATCTGGCAGCTGACATGTGAATTGTACACCGCCGCTCTTACTGATGCTGAAACATATCTGCTCCGTATGGCCCTGGGTGGTTTTGGCAAACAGGTGGTGTTTGACATGAATAAGCTGGGAGGTCACAAGCCCAAAGATGCTGCTCAGGCTTCAGCTCACGTCGAGACATATTTAATTGTGACTGATGTATATGAGCCCTGCAAAACCTCTTCAGGTCCCCCCCCCTTTCTCCACCACCCACGGCTTGGCTCATATGAGCGGGTTGTGGTTCGAAATGATTGGGCAGCATAAATTCACCCTGGCAACACTCACCCACTCAGCCTTACATCTCAGTCTGATCCCGGCAGAGTGAATGTACGTCATTCATCACCACACGGCCCTCTCTAAAGCACCCCTTAAGGGTTAAAGCCCTGTCTCTAACTCATCTAGTGTGTGACTCACCTTGTAGGCCTGTCTGCATCTCACCTTGTCTGTTACTCAACTTATGGCCCTGTTTGTATGTTAGCTTGTCTGTAACTCACCATGAGACCCTGTCTGTAACTTACTCTGTCAGTAACTCACAGTGAGACCGAGTCTGTAATTCACCCTGAGGCCCTGTCTGTACATCAGCCTGTATCCCTGTCCATACCTCAGCCTGTCTGTAGCTCACTGTAAGGCCCTGTCTGTAATTCAGCCTGTATCCCTGTATCCCGCAGCCTGTCTGTAACTCATTGTAAGGTCCTGTCTGTAACTCAGCCTGTATCCCTGTCCGTAATGCCTGCTGGCTGTAACTGACCCTGCGGTCCATACTGCAGCTCACTCGGAGGCCTTGTGTTTCA
The DNA here is from genome assembly GCF_018555375.3 of Anguilla rostrata. NCBI lineage: Eukaryota > Metazoa > Chordata > Actinopteri > Anguilliformes > Anguillidae > Anguilla > Anguilla rostrata. The sequence continues at coordinate 14,330,031 of NC_057950.1, forward strand.
TGCAGCCCTCCCCCCAGAGCCCCGCCCCTCCCTCTGTACCCTCCACAACCCTCCCTCATATCACTCTTATTTTCTTTGGCTCTTAGATGACAGGAGCTATTGACATCAGAAGATGATCTAATCCCCTCACAGTGGCCAAGGCAGATGAAAGAAAGGAAAACATTTTTACATGTTAAATTATGTTTCTATTTATTTATTTCACCATGAATTGGGCAGCTGTACTAAACCTGCTTTTCTATTAATCATTTGAATTATTTCTCAGTGGTTCTGTAAGACTGAGCGCACTGTTTGAGCATTCGCTAGTCTGCGGCAGCTTGGAAAGCTGGATTCCGTGTTTTTTATGCAGGGTTTGAATGATGAGCCGGTGCCTGAGACAAATGAATGCCTGTCCTGTTAACTGCTTCCAGACAAGTAGCCTGACTCCCGTTACCTGGCAACCTGGGAGTCTGGTACCTGGAGTGGACAGCAGAATCACAGGGCACTGTTTGGAACCAGTACTAAGTGTACATGTGTGTGTGTCTGTGTGTGTGTGTGTGTGTGAGAGTGTGTAAGAGAGAGAGAGAGAGAGAGGGCAAGTCTTATATGTGTTCCGCAGCGACAACATTTTTCTGCTTTAGTACACAGGAAAATGACTGTTTCAATGACTCAATATGCCTATTTGAACGATTCCTATCTTGTGGCATACAAGTGCACTCTATGTCTCTAGCTGTCCTACTGTGTGTCCCTGCGTGTCTGTGGACAGATAATGGGAAATCCTCATTCTCCAGAGATGCACTGCTCCAGAAGAGAGGTACAGGTCACCCTTCATTCAACAAAGAGAAGCATTGTGCGGGCGGTGTGAACGGCGAGCACTCACTCAGAAAGGGCGGGACTGACACCCCCCTCCCGCCGCCCCCCCCCCCCCCCCAGCCCTCTCCACTGCCCCTGTCGCCCCTCTCTTTTATTCCCTCCGCTTTCTGTCAGTTCAGCAGTTGAGTTAAAATCCGAGCGGTCTCCAGGGAATCGGCGTGTTTGCTTTTCTGGGATCAGTTAAAATCATGCATGTAATAAGGAGAAAATAGCTTTTAAGCCGGCCTGTAGGAAACAGTGCCCGGCGAGCAGCGGTATTACTCCTTATTAAATACAGACGGGGAGCAGAGGAGGACAGTGCCGCAATGGGGCAGGGGGCTCGAGTGGGGGGGGCAGGGGCGGGGAGGAGCGGGTGGGAATTCAGGGGGGACCTCTCTGCAGGTTTAGTGCTCTCTCTCTCTCTCTTGCTCTCTCTTTCTCTCACTCACGCACACTCTCTCTGACTCCCTGTTGGTCTGGCTCTCTTTCTCTCCTCCTTTCTCTTTCTTTCCCCGCACTCTCTCACCACTACTAAAATAAGGCTCTTCTCTGTGTTAAATCCCCCTGTCTCTGTTCTTTTTCTATAGCACTTGCACTTAAAAGAGTTTCTACTCTTTCTTTTTCTTTTTCTTTTTTTTGGGGGGGGGGCAAGGGGGCAGGAGACTTTGGCTGCAAAACAAAATGATTTGCAGTCAGCATAAAGGCTGTGCTTCAGTCCCTAGTGTGAGAATTTTTTTCCCTTTTAAATAAAGCAGTATTTAAAACAGACAAACACGGTTTGGCAGTGTCAGAACCTGATAGGTCAGCATGCGAGTGGTTGGGCGGGGCCCGGTCGCCGCTGGAGGGCTGTGGGGCGGGGTTCCGGCTGTTGCCGCTGGCCTGTGTCCCGTGCGGAAAATGGAAAGTGACTGTGGGGGCCTTTCGCAGAACCAGAACTCCCGTCCCGACCTGGACACAGCTGGAGCACAGATGTGCTCTCCGGCAAGTGCCTGACACGCGGAGAGAGACTCCGTCTCAAGAACAATGAAACAAAAACCGCACACTGACGCTACGCCATCCAGTCGTTCAGTAGGCTCTTTACAAAATGGGACCGGTACGTCTTTTTCACAACCAGTCTCATTTTTAATGTTCTGTTCTCTTGCAGGCCCATTTTAAGTGTGAATTTGTCCTGAGTTTGCTGAGCACCTGTCCTCATGTTTATGTTTGTTGTTTGCTGACACATGCTTGTACCTTAGAACTGTGTATACGCTAGTGTCCTCCAACAAGACTCCAAGAGGTCTTTCTCCCTCCACATTTGCTTTTGCATTTAGTGGACAAAAACCCAGAATTACATTGACAACTGTGTGTTTGCGAATGTGTGTCTGTGTGTGCGTTCATGTGAGTTTGTGTGTGTGTGTGCATGTCGGAAGCTGGAAGTTTTATAGAAGAAATTCAGTTCCTTGCTCAAGGATATAACAAAAATGCCCCACCTAGGAAAGAAAAACTGCAGCCTCTGAATTTCAAGCTTGTTCCCTGAACATTATGCTACACGTTATGCTACACCTCCCCTTCCCCTCGGGTTGGGCAGGGCAAAGGTCTGGAGCTACGAAATACCAATACGCAAGGTGCAGGAGGACCAGCTCTGTCAAGTCTGATAAAGTTCCACACTCTCCCATATCCCTTTTACACTCTCCACTACTCAAATTTAGACTAGTTACACTAAAAACAATTGACTGGCCATTGGGGTTACACAGCTGTACACAATTCCAAACCTCGCGGGTACGTTCACAATAGCTGCTCTCCCTCCTCTGCTTGAGTGACCCCTTAAAGACCGGCACCACCCTCCCAACCGAGCAGGCGGCTTGTCAGGCCTGCGCTGGTGTCGAAATCTTGACGAACGCAGAAAAAAAAGGACGGGCCCTTTTGCCTTCCAGTTTATAGGATAACTCAAACAGGCTTCGGCATTTTGGAACACTGGTCTGTAATGCAATTGCAGACCGCTCTGCTGGTTCCGCTCTGATTGCACTGCGCCGTGCCCAATGGCGGCCAGCGTGGCGGGTGGGTGGGCGGAGTTTGCAGGCATCTGTTAGGTCACCCTTAATGGGGCCTTTAAGCAGACGCCAGCGAGGTGATTATTGAGCCCATAAAGATAACGGCCCGGCGGCGTGTAATAACATCTCCCCGGCGTGACTGACAGCGTAATGGCATTTCGGCTGATGGGGGAGCGCTCCAATGGGAGCTTTGTGCTCCTCAGAATGCCCTCACTGTTAGAAGCCCTAATGAAGAGGGACTGACAGTGGCCCCCACCAAACTCCATTGCTCAACAGCTGCACAATGTATCTGAATCACAGAAAGGTCGCGGACATGACCTCAGAATCCACTCCATGATCGCGACTGGCCAACATGCTTTCAACGGCATGGTTCCTCTCCTACCAACAACTACTGTCCAGCTCACACTCATGCTCACTCTCACACAACCACACACATACACACACACACCCACATGCGCCCGCGTACACACACACACACACACACACACACACACGTGCCAGCGCACACACAGACACCAATACTGCTGGTAAAGGATCAAGAACATAGACTTGCACTCTGAATGGAGCCAGCTCTTTTCAAAACAACATAATAATCAAAGAAAGCAGGTTCAGGAAGAGCTAGCATCCCTCAGCTTCAAACAGGCCTTAAATGAGCAGAGTGTAACTCATAGTTTTTTTTTTCATTTCTATCAGATGAATAAGTATTGCTTTTCACAACTGAGGGTGCATGATTTTTTAAAACTTGTTCTTGAAAGCATTGCCTCACTTGTCCATTAGGAGTGTGCACAGTGTAAGAATGCGCTTGTCACCAGAAGTCGTATGGTTCGAGTTCCGCGGTAAGGACACTGCAGTTGTACCCTTGAGCATGGTACTTACCTGCATTGCTTCAGTATATATCCTGCTTTTTAAATGGATACAATGTAAAGTGCTATGTGTATGTTGTAAGGTGCTGGATAAGAGCGTCTGCTAAATGCCTGTAATGTAATGTAATGGAGTGCTCTATTGTATTTTACAAAGTTTTGATCACCCTCAGTTAATGTCTGTATTTTACTGAGCTGCAGCAGAACCATGTAACAGCTGAACAGCTCGGCTAGCTGTGATGTTTCTAAACCACGCTGCATGTGTGTGCATGCGCTGCGTCTGTTCTGAAGATGCTGCCCCGCGTGTGTGCGGAGGAGAGGATAAGAACTCTGCATTACTGGTCATGTGTTCCTGTGGAATGCCTCGGTGCTGAGATAAGACCCCTCTCCCCTGCTGGTTATTAGTGTTTAATGGAGAGCAGAGGTCAGCTTGGGGTCGCCAATGCATCATCAAAATGTGCCCTTGTCCTGCAGCTGTCACAAAGAGCTCTTTCTTCCTTTTATTACAGCAGCACCACACACATACACACACACACACATATACACATGCACACATATGTGCATATACACACATACACACACGTGCATATACACACACACGCATACACATGCATACACACATGCATATACACACACACATGCATGCATACACACACATGCACATGCACATGCACACACTAACACACACAAGCGCACACACAGACGCGTGCGTGTGTTCGCATATTGAGGTAGCGGACAGATGGAAGGTCGTTGCGTGCGTGTAACTGATAGAAATCACGTTGCTGACGCAGTGCCGCGAAGATCAGCCAGAGTAAGCACTGTTGGTGGAAATGATTTATTTTAATATGCGGAGCTGAACGGAACTTGGCATGGCAGGCCTGAGAGCTTTCTTTGATTAAAATGAGGAAGAGAAAGAGAGTCATTTAGTGCAGCATGGGAGCGTCTTTCAGCAGGATCTCATATCCAGAAGCTGAGACACCAGCGAGGCTGTCACCCTCACACCCCCTCATATAAGAGCCAGAGCCATCACAGACCAGGGATTCATTACAGAGAGCATGCGGACATTCTTACACAAACATACACACACACGCATACACACACCCACTTGCACACGCATACATAAGCACACACACACATCCACACACCCTCATACACACACATACATGCGCACACACACACATGCGCGCATACACACACATCCACACACCCACATACACACGTATACATGCACACACACACACATCCACACACATACATGCGCATACACACACATCCACACACCCTCATACACACGCATACATGCGCACACACACACACACACCCTCATACACACGCATACATGCACACACACATCCACACACCCACATACACACGTATACATGCACACACACACACATCCACACACATACATGCGCACACACACACACACACACCCTCATACACACGCATACATGCACACACACACACATCCACACACATACATGCGCACACACATCCACACACCCACATACACACACATACATGCACACACACACACATACACACACATACATGCGCACACACACACACACACACCCTCATACACACGCATACATGCACACACACATGCACAAATCACCGCAGCAATGCTCAGACATCTAGTGTAAAGCCTTCCCAGAAAACAGGAGGCTGTTATAGCAGCAAAGGGGGGACTAACTCCATATTAATGCCCATAATTTTGGAAGAGATGCTGGATGTCAGGTGTCCACATACTTTTTGGCCATGTACTGTACATACTCACACATATACACACTCATGTCTAAAAGTCCACCTGAAAAGAGGCCCACACATTAATGTGCAAGCACTTCCACATACATACCCCCACACACACACATATTTAGGCAGGGCAGGGGGTTAGAGGTCACACCCTGGACCAGGATGGCACCGTAGGCAAAAATAGGTAACTCACCAAGGCTGCTGACACACAGCTGTTAGGTTCAGGGACTGTTAAGGTTTCCTGTGATGTCATATTCACTGTATGACTGAGGGTCAGAAGACGCCGCGAAGAACAAAATCACCAATCACAAAACTGGAAAAATAAGGTGACCAATCAAACAAACCTGTGAGAGCCCTGGGTGTCTGTGTGTATGTACCAGACTGTGGCAACACACAGGCCAGCATTACTGCAAGTCACCAACAGAGGGAACTCTATCTGACTCTCTTGCAGACACTCACTGTGTTCAAAAGCACATCACAAATTCAGACCACTGGCTACCTGGCCCTGAAGGGCTAAAGTAACAATCACAGTAATATCTGGTAATTACAACACTGAGGGTTAATGCTTTATCTGGTTCTTTTTCAGGTGTGAATACAGCCATTTTCATCAGCATTTACTACCCACACATGAGCAGTGCAACCCTCAGAAGATGGACTGTGATGAGTCACCGGAAGGGAGGGCACCCCATTGGGCCAAAGCTACGTCCAACTCTCTTATCCCCCTACTCACTTGCCCTGTTTCTCTGTCCTCTTAGCTCTGTGGAGGCTGAGCACTGGTGGAATTATGGAAAGTTGACAGAGAACATGAGTAAGGACTCATAGGTGGATCGGCTTCCAAGGCCTCTTTTGGCAGAACTCAAGATTTGCCGAACACCCCCCTCCCCCCCAATCCTTAAATTTCCCTTTCAACCACAAACACAGCAGCCCAATAATAACACAATTCTGGCGACACGTCAAGAGCAACAACATATTATTGATTTGAAATGAGAGAGGGGGGTGTGATCTAATCTAAATCTAATTAGATTTGGGTCCTTCCACTGTCTCCTTTCTGTAAGATCCGTCTGTGTCCGCCTCCCCCGCGCCGCCGTCCGGCGGACGGGCCGCGTGAGGCACTCGCTGAGAGGAAACTCAAAGTGACAGATCGCTTTCACAATGAACTGGGAAGGTACTGTCTCAGCGCCCCGAGGGGGACATCCTTAAACGCGTGTGCTTTAAGCTCAGGCCTCCTGGTCCAAGCCCGCTGGTACATGGTCAAATGTTCCAGTTTCAGTGGGGGGGGGGGGCTTTGAAGTACCGAACAAGCAAGAGTGGGTCTGGGCCCCTGCCTGAAACAGCAGGGACTAAACCCACTGAGTTAGTTAGTGTGTGTGTGTGTGTGTGTGTGTGTGCGCGTATGCTCATGTATAGCATGTGTGTGTATGTGCTTGTGTGTATATATGAATGTCTGTATGCGTGTATGCGCGTGTGTGCATATGCGTGTGTGAGAGGTGTGTGTTTGTACATGCGTCTGAGGCGGAGTATGCACTCTGTCCTCGCAGCTGAATTGCTAAGGGAGTCTGGAATGTTCTATAGAGATGTTATTGCAGCTGGAGGAGAATAGCAGGAGACAGCGGAGCAGGAGAGCAGCAGACCCCCAGATCAGCGCCACGGTAACTGTGCAGGAAAACCTGAGAAAGTGAACGCCATTTAACCCACGCAACTGGCAAAGGCCTCCCATCAGTCCTGCAATCTCACCTCAAGTCCTTTCAGTCCTCCTCATTTTTAAGTGTTTTTACTATGTCACTTTAATTTAAGCTATACTTTCCCCCTTCTTCAATATACGTGATGACCTTGTAATGTGCACAAGTTCTTGATGTCTCTCTCTCTCTCTTGCAACTCCCCCTTGGAGTTCTGATCAGAGGTCAGACGGAACACCTGCTGGGACCACATTCCAAATCCACCGTGCAAGACTGCACATAAATGCAGAAAACACAGAATCTGACAGAACCGTGCAGAACTAGCCAGCTGAGCCAGAACCATGCAGAACTAGCCAGCTGAGACAGAACCGTGCAGAACTAGCCACCTGAGACAAATCCGTGCAGAACTAGCCAGCTGAGACAGAACCATGCAGAACTAGCCAGCTGAGCTTTGGCCCGGTGTCAGTGTTAGTCTGATATCTCTGTTACCCCAGAAAGTGAGAGTCCTGTGTCTTATAAAATCTGTGATCCATTTTGCAGGGATGTGGAAGTTTGAAAGACATTTATACATCTGCAGTATGAGCACCAGTTTAATGATCTTGTTAGAGAGAAATGCTGGCACAAATTGATGTGCAATCCACCCCCACGTTTCTCTCTCTCTCTCTCTCTCAGTAAAATGTTTTACATGGCAGAATCCCAAAAGTTGTTGAGTTGCACAGACAGTACAATCACAAAGAACAAAGAACAGTTCACATGAATTGCTTTATACACTCACCTTTAGCCTGAAAAAAATGAATTTCAACTCATTTTGGCAAAATACCACAATCAGCAACAACTTATGGGAAGTGGGCTTGTCTGGAACATCATAGATGAGGAATGTGTTCCTCAGTCTTCTCAGTTCTTCTGGTATCATTCCCCCAAAACTGCTACACTTCCTTTGCCTGTAATCAGAGACAAGTCATTGAGTCTGGCATATCACTGTTTAATAAAATATTAATTTATATTCATAAGATTACAACTGTTCTTGAATTACTGAATCAGTGCTCTTTCAGCCTCAGGACTCTTTTCTAGGTTATCTTCATTTTTATCAGCCTAATGTGTCAAATATGTTGTCCAAATGGATAGCTGATTATGCTAACTGTTGCTGTGCGACATTTAATTCTAACTCTTTTTGCTACATTGTACTGACTCACAAGAGAGAAATTCATCTTTTTCTAAGGCCTTTCTAATTATTTACACTTTTCAAATTCATTTTTAGATTTAATTTGGCAAGTCACTTCGGTTAAGACCATCTGCTAAGTACAGTAAATGCAAAACTGTGCAATGCAAATATTATTTCCTTGGATAACTAACTACATATACAATATACAACTACAACGGAACTTACCTCTATAATAGCTATATGAACTAGTGATGGGAGGGTGCTTTCAATGACTGACTTTTCTTAACTAAAAAGAAGGTTTTTCTTTCTCCAGAAAAACACCGTAACTGGCTCAAATCATTGAATCATTTATAGTTCTGCCCTCTCACAGGTTTATGAAGTCTCACTACCCCCTCATTAGTATGAGTCTATCAAGAAGCATTGTCTGAAGGTTGTATGCTGAGAGAACGAGCAATTGTTTAACAGCAACACACGTTCTGTCCCCTCGGTGTCCTTCCCCTTGACCCCTTTGGGTCAACACCTGTCAGTCATTCCAGCCAATCAACTGCCTGGGAGCATGAGGTCAGGGGTCGGCACTGTTTATCTGTTTCTTGTAGAGAAGGACAGGCAGAGTGACAAGCCCACCACCCTGAGGGATGCAGGGGGAGATGTACTCACTTCTCCAGTTCTCCTGGGGCCTCCAGGTCTCCATGTTAGGGTCAAACAGTGGAGAGATGTGAGCTCCCTGAAGCCCAGTGGCCATCAGACCTCCACATTCGTGGGCTTCCTTCTGGACTAACGTAAACCTAGCCTGGCTCCAAGAGGAAATAAACGTGTTTGAAGAACATGCCAAGCATTTAAACATCGAGCTTGCGAATGGGTGGGCTGGGTGTGTGCCTGGCACGTCCAAATAAGCACTGTCTCTTAAATAACAACCTTTGAGAGAGAAAGAAAGAGAGAGTGAGAAAGAAGGAAAAGAAAGAGAGAGAGACAGAGAGTATTAATAGCCCTGAACCGAGTTTCATGCACAGTTCACACTCAGCCTTTTGGCTGAGCAGAATCACTCTGGCAGAGCAGAATCACTCTAAATTCTGTCATCTTCCTACATCATTTTCTATTTCATCCAAACCCCCACAGCCCGGAGAACACTCTCTCATTCTCATTCCCTCTGAACTGGCCCCTAATTTTCACCCCTGAAATCACCCCACCCCACCCTCCCCCCCATGGCCTGGTTACTATCCAGCACACAAACCTTTCGTTTGTTTTTCCTGGAGACAAATTTTCCTCAATTGACGCAATTCTATTGATTAAATAATAGCTGGCTTCCTCTCGTCAGGCTGGGGTCTCTGGCGTTTTGATGTCTGTGAAGGAGGCGAGAGAGAGAGGACGGGAGAGAGTGTTCGTCAGGCCCACAGACAGCTCTTCAGATTCCAGGATCAAGGGCTGACAGCGAATGTACTTCTTTCTCCCTTCATTTTAAATGTCATTTCCATTTGTGGTGATTTAAAAGTGCACGTCACATCTTCAACAAATAAAACCAGTCTAGTAACGCATTACAGTGTATAAGTAAGGTAAGAAACAACAGGTAAGGCAGCACAGGGAAGTCATGTGAAGCAGCGCAGGTAAAACAGACCAGGAAAGTAAATGAATATAGTCTATATATATTAGTCAAGGCACTAGAAGATCACACACATAAATAGCCTAGGTCAAACATAGCAGTTAAGACAGAGCAGTTAAATCATTACAAATCAGTGCAGTGCTGCCGGTGTATAGATTACCTTAATCATCTATGTGCTGAAATGCATGCTGATGGTTCTCTGGATCTGTTCGACTAATTTTTTCAAATGGAACAGGGATTAGTCTGAATCATGCCTTACGTTCTGCTCAGGTTCCGGTTCTGACTGAGGCAGTAATTCACCTTCTGAAGTCACTGCTCTGAAATGCGCTTCACCCTCCTCCACCCTTCCCTCTCTAATCTAGCACCACCTGCTGCTCATTCCCTCCTTCATGAGCGATGGAGCAGCGACGCGGCGCTGGCTAACCTGCGTCTCGAACGCGTGGACGCCGGGACGGTCGCGCTGGCGCGTGACGACAGAGGCCGGGAGGACCTGAGAGTGACCCTTGGCTGAGGGGGTGAGAGAAAGGGGAGAACGAGCAGGAGAAGCAGGAGGAAGAGGTGCGTTTCTGCAGTGACCTCGACTGCCAGCTTGTAAAAATAAATCACACATCTGTTTCAGATGAGGCTCTGACATATTAATGCCTTTATGCTTGTTATGAAATTCTTGTAATGCAACCATCACCCCGATTCCTCCCCCAGTCTGAATTCTGAGCGGGTGATCCTAACCCCCCCTCCCCCCTGACCTGCCCTCTGCACTGTTTTTGCCTCTGATCTGTCCTTTGTCCCAAGTCTCCACTATTCTTCCTGTCCTTCTCAGATTTTATCCACTTCATGTCTTATTCTCGAGTATGTTATACTGCTGTAAAAATCTGAGAGGCAAGAATAAGCATTATTCTCCTTGTTTTCTGTCTCATACAGTATGTGACCTCTGACTGCTTCCTTCCTGCTGCATTATGCACAGCCCAGATGTTTATTCCAGCAGCCCCACACACCTCAACACACCCAACTACACCCACCCTACAGTCCTACACCTCCGCCCACCTCCCAACTACACCCACCCTACAGTCCTACACCTCCGCCCATCCCAACCTACCTCACCAATACCCCCCCAACTATACCCAACCCACAGGCCTACACCTCCGCCCACCTCCCAACTACACCCAATCTACAGTCCACTACCCCCACCTGCCTCACCACGGCCCTCCCAACTACACCCACCCTACAATCAAACACCACCACCCACTTCACTACCACCCTCCAAAACTACACCCACCTGACCTTCAACATACACTCAGGCAGCGGCAGTTCCAGCTGAGGACCAGGGTCCTGCAGGTCCCGGAGTGGCCCTCTTTCAAAGAGTGGCTGGTTTACACCAGGAACACCAGGTGAAGCGACTTCCTGCCAGTAATAACGTTTTCAATTAAACAATCAAAAGCTGAGGCAGAATGAAAAGCAGCAGACCCCTCCAGGCTGCGGACCCCCACTCAGAGATGAATGGGCCTTAAAGCCTTCTAATGATCCCATTCGGTGAAGACGGCCACATTTCCGCCATCTCCACACAGGAGAACGGACGCTTCAGACCCAGCATAAACATCCAGCCCAGAAGAGCCGTTTGTTAACTGTGCATTCTGTCCCAGTGTGTCACTCACCGAACGGCCAGGTAAGGACTTCCTGTTGAAACTGTGGTCTGCATCAGTTCATTTCCAGAGCGGCAGTGTAAATCATGGTGAGACCTGGACCATGGGCAGTACCACACCCAAAATCATTAAGCTTTTTCAGAGAAACACGGAATATTCTCTACCTGCAACTCAAATCTCCCACATTTATTGAAATTTTCTGTCCAAGCACAAATAGAGCGGTGCTGTTCTTGATAGTTGAGACTAGAGACCGTCGGCATGTCACATAAATCCATATCCAAATCCGGATAATTCACAGATTCTCTTTTTTTTCATTTACAGAGTGCATTTCACAAAAAATGAAGGTTACTATACCTAGTTGAATCCTAATGAAACTCCTAGTACTCATACACAGTAAGATACCATACCAGCAAGGAGAAGACAGGTTTGAGAGGTGCAGAGCCCTCAGGGCTTTAAGGAAGTAAGATTGATATTAATGAATAAAAGATTGTTATGAAAAAAGCACATTGCCATTTCCTGCGTAACGCGCTCCACACAAACACACGTACGCGCTCACGCACACACACACACACACACATGCACACACTGTTCTCTGCGGGCTAGGAGCACAGCGCTCACATGTGGTTTGAGTTTAAAAGCCATCAAACTGAAACAAATAAGAGAATGGAGGGAGGCTGCCTTCTTTGAAGTGTACAGTGATCCAAATGAAAGCCTTAATTAGCCACAGACAATTGCAATCTACTGTTTATTTGCAAGGGTGAAAGGAGTGTGCGTGAGTGGGGTGGGGGAGGGGGGGGGGGGGGGGGGGGGGGTTGCCGAAGGTAGAACTAGCCGGAGGCCCGCTTTCAGATTGGCCATGTGGAACAAAGTGCGTTTCCCTCACAATGAACTCAAACTACCCCTGTCCCACAGCACAGGGGGGAATCTCCGCCTGCCAGCACAACCTGCATCCCAGCTCGACCCCCACAGTTCCGCTCGTGAGTCGGCCTTCGAGCCCTACCAAAATGGGACGGGGAACCAGGATGTACCCCATATGATGGGCTGACCACTCAGGTGCCAGTCTCTCTTTGTCACCTGGGCTGTGGTGCCCAATCATGTGCCATGGAGGGCCGAGGGTATACAGGTCCTACCAATCACTTCACCCGATTTCACTAATGAACACACCTTCAGCCAGAGATGTGTACCTGCTTATCAATCCTGACTCACGAAGACGGTACATCTGCACACACAACCCTGTTGATCCTGATTCCTCAGGACTTCTAATGCACAAATCAACACCATTTAAATTAAATCTTCCACTTGCTACATTCAATAATATCCCAGCATATCACTTCCCATTTAGCCAATTCTAAGGTATGGGGAATTATTGGTTCTGGGTTCTGTATTACTCAAAAGGTGTTTTTTAGGACAACAGTAGTTTATAGAGGTAGGGTGATATATTAAGAATACATTTTAAAAACAAGAAATTATTTAAATTTATGGTTACAATTGGCAATTAGCACTTCATACGTAGCCTCTTGGGTAATTTATTGCTCTGGTAATTATCGCTATATCTTCCTGGGTGAAAGGTTTCCTTTTACTCGTTCATTAAAATATTATTTGTTATTGCCTAGCTGATCGCATTTCTTGTACAGTATACTAATTTATATATCTCACTGCATTTGCAGTTGTCCCTTCACTACCTGCATTTCTTCCATACTTTACCAAAGGATGGCAGTGGTGATGTTTTCATGCATTTTAAAGATCTGACCACCAGATGGCATCAGTAATACTTCACGCATACTGTCAGCAGGTCAACTACAGATGCAGTCTAGTATTAGAAATTCTGAAAAGCAGTGTGTAATACCCACATACTTTTCATAGGAGAATAAAATGTACATATATATAAGTGTGTGTGTGTATGTGTGTGTGTACATACAAACACACATTCATACATATCTATTTAGGGTCATATAATCTGGCAGTGTTTTACAAACACAAATGGTTTGTGTGTCTAAACTTGATATTATCTAATCAATTAGCTGCAATACAAAGTATCTTTCCTCCAGCTGAGGGCACAGCTGCCTCCTGCCACTCTGATGTCTGTACACTGGCACTGGACCATGTGCAGCCTCCAGGCGTTACCCAGGTGAGGAAGGAGGTGGTGGAACTGCACTGTTGCCAGGCAAAACGATTGCGTGCCACTGGGCAGGGTATCACCCGTTGCTTCTCTAAATGGTTGGGACATTAATGCTATCCAATCCCTTAGCCACCCTAATCCTGTCACATGACCCCAGTGTACTAATAACAGTGATGATGGAAACCGGTATGGCCTAAGACACCCCTCAACACCAGTGATTCCTTCTACTACAACCACCTTGTTCAGTTAATTATGAATGACTGCTTCCCATAATTCAACATTCAGAATCAAGACTATGAGGATGTTGGCAAAGACTTCGAGCCATTAACAGGGAAGGGAGCATTTGGGTGAGGTGGGCACGGTAACAGAAGGAATGCCTGGTCCCCATGTTCTGGTATTCTGACTGTGCCATAGCATCACCCAAGAAGGAAGTGATTTTCTCAATGGTGAGATGACTATATCCCTTTGCTCACCGGTGACCCCCACTGGTCAAGCAGGTGCCAACGGTCTGCTTTCTCAAGCTGCACATGAAGTTTCTTCCTCCAGCTAATGTCTGTGAGAACTCAACGTGTGGAAGAGGCTGACATTTGGCATCACGCTCGTTGTTGTCTGCTCTCTCCAGAATGGATAGTAGGGAATGCAGTAGCAAGGGTAACTTCTGAATACGGTCTGTCATTTAAAACTGGGAGAAGAGGGTATTTCATTAATCAGACCACATAAACAGGATCCTGCAAAATTAGAAAACTACCAGTGCCACTTCACCAGTACATCAGATTTAACTCACCTTGAATTGTGAAGATGAAAGGGGAAAAAGGGGTTTCCCTTGACTCTTTAGGACAACATTTTTTTGAATATTCAGTCAGGACCAAAAGGTTTGGTGCCAGTCAGGATTGAAAAAAAAACATTATACAAAAATGACAGAGGAAGAAAAATTACAACTCCAATTCTTTTAGCAGTAGCAAATGGGCTGATGGCAGATCCCCAAGTGACAGCTCACCCCAACTACCAGTCAATTGCTATGGAAACGACATAAATCTGACCTTTCGCCGGTCATGAGTTCACTCTGTATAAGCAATGGAATCAAATTTTTGTTTCCTGTAAATTAAGTAACAGAAAGAGGGTTTCAGTCATTTTCCTTTTTTTATTAATATGATGTTGTCAACAGCAGACACTAAGAAACACACACCTGCTTCTTCAGGTAACGGTGCAGGTCTCTCACAAACAGAGGACAGAGTTAAACAAAGAACACAGGATTCTGCAAGTCTTTGGCTGTATTTGAAAATCATTTTAATATTTTTGTCTTTTTTTTTCCTCTTTGTATTAGATGTTGTCTTGTCTGAACACCTGCACTAATCAAAAGTAAAAACAAAGTGACAATATACTTCAGCTTTTTTTCCTCTCCTTTCCTTTTTTTGTTGCAACACTTTGTAGACAACATAATAAAAATAACTGCCATTTTTGGTTTTCCTTTTTCTACAAAAAATTATAAATATTTTGTGTTTTTTCTTCACATTTATACAAAAAAACTATACAAAATCAAGTTTTGCGCAAGACTGATATTATACAAATGTAAGAGAGAGGGAGAAAACAGGAAATGAAAACCAGAGCGATGGTAAGATAACTGAGACAGACAGATGAGAGCTACTCACTGCTGAACCCGCTCCTCTAAGGCCACACTCCTTCACTACCACAAAGCAAACAAGGAACAAATGAGGAAAAGCCTTCCGTGCTCTCGCACGCTCTCTCCTAAGGCAAGGATGCTCTTGGAACTGCGGGCACTGGGGACTTTCTCTGTGTTTACACGTTACAGCCACGGACGTTAAGGTTCAGTCATTTTTGGTTGGACTGCGCAAAGGCATGTGTGTAGTGTTTTTAAGGAGAAAGACAAGGGAACCAAACAGTTCAAGCAAGACACATGCTAGTTTCTAACAAGGAATAACAATGGATGTTCGTACAAGTGCACGCACACGCACACGCGCACACACACACGCACACACAGGTACAAATCACCTATAATCTACTGACAATGTCAACTTCAAATGTATTCTACCCATAATCCATTTTTAACTCTCAGCTCTGACAACGTGAATCACTTCTGATACCCCCTCTGTCCTCCTATGATGCATGCAGTACACTTCTGATACGCCTGTTCTGTCAGACAGTACACCACTACAGACACCCCTGAATTTCACTGAAAAACTGCATCACTATGGACATTTCAAACCCTCACTGACAGCTCAAAACACTACAGACACCCCTGAATGTCACTGATATCTTGTATCACTACTGATACTCCTGATTCTCACTGCTTGTATTACTACTGACACACCTGAATCACACTGACTGCTTGTATCACTACCGACACTCCTGAACTGCACTGACTGCATGTATCACTACTGACACCCCTGAATCTCTAAAAACTTCTCACACAACTGACAACACTGAATCTAACTGCTTCAGACACTAAAGACATTTTTTTAATTTCACTGAATGTTTGTATCTATTGGCTGTTGAAAACTATCAATAAAGTCCTGTGATCAATGAAGTGTTGACACAAAACAGAAAAGAAAAACACAAATCTATTTCCCGACAGGGAGTGTTTTCAGCACACTCAGCAGTACGTATGATGGTTACATCGTGTAAAGCTTGAGCCGACGTGATTACCTTGTTTCTGTAAAGCACTAGTTTATGATAATTACCTCGTTTTATTCTCGTTCCTTTTGTTTAATGGTTACCCAGAGCCATCGTCACATCTGTTTATCGCAATGCTGGCGGTTTTAAATCAGAAGCCTGCATGGGCATCAGAGGAGAGACAGATCAGTAAGGCAAGCCTTTCTACCTGCAGTTCCTGCTCTTTCCTCAGGGCTGCCCCCTGCAGGAGTACGGGGGAAGTGCATATGTAGTGTTCAGGGTTATGATCCAATATTCACACATTCATGCAGCCAAGTCACTTGACCGTACAGAGACCGGGTACTGACTACAACTAGATGACTGTGTACCTACTTCACACATTAAACAAAAACTGTCATTGTAAAACACACACACACACACATACACACACACACACACATACACACACACACAAACTAGCGGAGCCAAGCCAATACACATTAGCGGCCCAACAGGAACCATTCCTAAACTCAGCAGCTGCATATAACAACATGTACAACTACAAAATTCATAAAAAATGAAAAAAATAAAATCTAACATACATTAACATGAATGTGCAATATCATACCTCAATCTGAGAGTTTAATTTCCCCCCACACTCAGGGAACATGTATGTACATGTGTGTGTGCCCATGCGTGTCAGCGTGTGTGTGCATGTGCGTATGAGTGTGTGTGAGTGTATGTGTGTGCGTGTGAGTATGAGTGTGTATGAGTGTATGTGTGTGCGTGTGTGCATGCATGTGTGCGCGTGCGTGTGAGTGTCTGAGGGTGTATTTGGGGGGACGTGAGGGTCACATACCTGTAAGGTACAAAACAAAATATTTAACATTGAGAAGAAAAAAATTATTACCAACAAATTAAAAAAATGTGACAATAAACCAGCATATAAAAGAATCAAAGAACCGCACTTCTGTGCATGGCTGACTTGGTCAGGTTGATTCCTGTCAGACAGGAAGATAGACAGACAGACAGACAGACAGACACAACAGAATGTTTAAACGATCGCCGCGCGATATGGGGGAAAGGCGGACACGCCCACACACCCACACACATCGGACGTGCAGAACGCCCCCGCTGGCTCGTGTGTGGCGCGGGGCGTGCCCAGCGGGTCACAGCAGAGGACGCGCTAAACCGGTTATGAGATTACCGCCATCGCCGCGGCCGGGGCCAAGCCTGCTGCTCCACCTCCCGCTGTGGGAGCGGCTGGGCGGGGCAGGCGGGCGGGACTAACCCTGGAGCGGGAGTGAGGCGGGGAGGGGTAGCGCCGCCTCCTCCTCTTCCACATCCCTCTCCCAGAGTCGCCAGTCATGCTGGTGAGACGAAAATGAGAACTGGACGAGAATCGAACGAGAAACGGAAGGGGAATTTTAAACCCCGCGCTGCCGCCTAGCATTCCAGTATGCTATTGACAGCGGCCTCCAGCACGGAGTCTGTGTCGGCTAACAGCGGTTGGCTGTAGTCTGAGGGGGCGGGCTTGGCAGGGCCCTGGCCCGGGGCGGGGGGGTTGCGGGGGGCACTGCTCGGTGGGGGAGGCAGAAGGGCGGGGTTGGGGTTGGCACTGAGGGAACGGCCTTGGGTCCTCTTCAGCTGCAGGATGCTCTTGATGGCGGTCTCCAGGTGCTCGTTGAGGGATACCTCAGGCTGCTCTCCCCCTGGGTCCTTGGACCCCGGCTGCGGCTCTGTCCTGAGGGAGGGGTCGGCCCCGCCCATCACGCTCCCCTCCCAGCCCCGCCCCACACAGGCCGAGTCTCTGCCGTGAGGGTCCCTACTGGCCGGACTGAGCTGGATGGGGGCGCCCTGCTCTCCCTGCACCTCCCTGGTGAGGGCCGTGTCCATGGGCTTCGGCAGGCAGCAGAAATCCTCCAGGAAACCGTCTGAGAGAGGGGAAGTGACATCATAACCATGTAACTGCTGTACCAACATTTATATCATAACTTTGTGCCATTCAATATCTCTCAATCATATTGAAATCACATTTGCCCTTCTCTGTAACCATCTGATATATAATAATAATAATACACTGCATATCTGTCACGCCTTTCATCCAGTTGTCTCAAAGTGCCTTGAAGTAAAGGGGAGGACCTCCACTCAAGCACCACTAGGGGTGCCATTTCCTGGTTAATCCTAGCATAATTCAATTAAGGGGCACCTGATGACAGAACAAGCATCATCTGATAAGAGCCACTTTCCATCCAGGACAAAGAGTGAAATCCAATCCCTGCATAGCCTGCAAATCATGGGTCGTGTCATGTGATCTTTGAAAGGTCTTGACTGAGAGGTAGAGGAAGCTGCCCGCTGTTTGATCTCATTAGCGCTGTTTTGATTGATTGGCCCTGACTAAAATCCCAAAATGCCCTCCAGAGAGTCATTCTCGAGTGTCTGTGCGTACAGTACTAACATCAGAGCTCCCACTCAAATCAAGATTTATATTTCCCATGACTTTGCAATGGTGCTTTAAGGACAAATCAATCAAGTTTTTATTGCTGCTGCCTCAACAGTCAAATTCCTGAGGTCAGGCTGCATTCAAGATAAAACGGAGTGAAAACCACTGCTGGCGCACGCTTTCAGAACCTCAAAGCAGTGAAGGCCAGTCACTGAAAGGTTTTGGAAAACAGATGAATGTAAATGCCAGTGAGACAGTGAATTTGTTAGCAAAGGCAGAACACTAACCAACATGGCTAGACTTCAGAGTAAATGACAAGTGAAACAGCTAGAAAGATTGCCCTTCTTCCAGCAGGCTGGGGAACAGTGAAACACAGACTCCCTTTCAATGAAACCGCCATTTCAGGATCCATGACGAAAACATCTGGGCTACTAAACAGGAGGCCAGTTTTGGAATATAATTCATTATTATATAGGAACACCTTCATTGAAACCTCCTATAGGTTCTATCAAAGGGGGATGTCTGGATAACTTTATACCCATCTAGTGTTAAAATTCTGCTAATGCTTTCACTCTGATGGCATGGCAGTTTTCTTACTTGACTTCTACAGCCCAGATGATGCTGAGGGGAGGAGTGCCACCTAGCCCCACCCCTGCCCCGCCCCCTCTCTCACCTCGATCCCCCAGCGCCAGCCGTCTGTCCTGCGTCAAGTTACTCCGCTCCTCTTGGTTGAACGTCCTGTCAATCATCACCATCTCTGATGAGGGGCTGGTGCGCTGGAGAGACAAGACAGGGGTTCAAGACCTGCAGCAGCTGTTAGCTCGTCAAACGGAGGGCATGCTTTTGGGGTACGATGACCACAACACTACAGCCTGACCGTTTTTTAAAACACACTGTCTCAGCTGCTCCAGTCTCTTCAGGAGGACCGTTCCAGAGCCTTGGTGCCTCAGTGAGCCGGTTCCGAGCCTGTGGGACTCACCTCAGCGTCCACCAGCAGGAGGCGCCGGTATTTGTTCAGCATGGCTTCCGTTCTCTTCAGGACCTGTGTGGCCACAGCTTCAAATTCCTCGTCCACTGCAGGAAAAGAAAACGATGTCGTATAAGAGCCCCGTATCCATGGTTACGGGTCACCCTGTGGAGGAGGCGAAGTGGAGGCTCCTGGGAGGCTACCTCTCTGGAAGTCGTCGTCAGAGGGCAGGGGTCCCTGGAAAACGTGGTAGGGCAGCAACCTCCGGAAGGTGTCGTCTGGTGAGGAGAAGGGCGCCCTGCTTCCCGACAAAACGCCGGCCTGGTCCTGCTTCAGCTGCTGGAGCACCCTGTAAGAACACCACTGGAGTCACACCCGCGCTCACAATCATACTCATACTGCACCGGATAAATACACGTCTCAGCCATGTGTGTGCTAATGCTAATGTCAGGTACGATGGTGATGTAAAGGACAGGACTATGACTAGAAGGACAGGGAAGTTAAACTGTGTTAGAGGGATGTATGTATGACCACAGATTGGCGTGTTACAAGGGCGTGTGTATGATGTGACCAGATTCGTGGCAGTTGGAAAACTCAGACACTCACAGTCCTCCTTTAGTCAGCTGTTGAGGGGCAGGTCGTTTCAGGTTTGTCATCTGTGGGAGGAGGAGGGGAAAATGAGCATTGTCAAACAGTCCACTGCACACTCGCTAGAATTACGCTCATGCATGGACAGATTGTCTGCTGCGTGGCACGTTGATTGCTTCTCCATGGAGCTTGTGTTGCATGAGATCCTTACCTGTGCATTTGGCACTTGTGGGGACCCCACTTGGTTTGGCAGGCACACCACAGTTTCCAGGCCTATAGAGGGTTTCCCAGCTATTCAGTAAACCAAGGAGAATGTGAGTCAATTTATGAACGCTGACAGTATGAAACCATGTCAAACACACACATGCATACACACATGCAACACTCAAACCAAGCTTAATTACTTCCACATAAACACACACATCATGTTAAATGCAGATATAGCAAAGAAACACACACAGACAATCTATCCAAGAAAGTCTCACCCTTGCTTCCCAGCAGGTTGACCAACTGCGCTTGTGTTTGCAGCTGTGGTTGTTTGGGGGCCGGTGACAAAGAGTGGGAGACCTGTGAGAAAAAAGTGATGAAAGTAAGGGAAGAAAAGAATTACACAGGAGGGAGGGAGAGGACAAAGCCAACATTGACCATTCTCCATGATATAGCATCAAACCGAGTGCCCTCTGGACAAACTCTGAAGTTGTGAGTATAACACTCCTGCATAAAGCAAGCCCCAACCTGTTTAAATAGAACAGGCAGGTACTGAAACCTCCAATGGGGCCCACCTGGGTCTGAAGGTAGGACTGTGTCTCAAATTGAGGCTCACTGGTCCCTTGTGTCCCAGTGTGGGCACCATCCTGTGCCAGAGGGACCAGGAAGTGGTGTCCCAAGTTTACAGAGACCTGCTGCTGGCCTTGGAGTCCCAGGACCCCTCCGCTCTGGACCCCCTGGGGCTGAGGGGTGTACCCCGCAACCAGGCCACCGTCTGAGGAGTTGACCAGGGTGTAACCGCTCTGGACAGGGGTGGGGGCCAGAGGGGTGCTGCTGGTGAACCCTGGCTGGTTTTTGGGGCGCGCCCCCATTGCCTGGGACACCTGCACCAATGCCGGAGATGCCTGTCCCAGCTGGCCGCTCACCACTGCCTGATTCACGATGAGCTGCCCGCTGGTCGCAAAGTTCTGCCCGGAGACCAGCTGAACGGCCGCGCTCTGATTGGTCAGGAAAGTCCCAGAGTAGGCTGTGTTTGTAGAGGCAGGGTCACCAGTTCCCTGTAGCTGCGTATGCAGTACCTGGCCGTTGAGGGCCTGGAGGGCCTGTGTGGTCGTGCCGGGGGTGAGGGCCAGGGACGAGGGCAGCAGGTACTGCCCTGGGGGCAGACTGCCCTGCTGCTGCTGTTGCTGCCCCAGGGGAGAGTGTATCATGATGCTGCCAGAGTGGTTGACCACCTGTGGGCCAGAGGTGGGCTTAGGCAGAGAAGGCTGATTCACAATGTTAACAGTCATCTGCTGGGGAGCCTGTGTGGAGCTGCCAGTGGTGTATGGGCTGCTGGTGGGCGGGGCATTGAGCGGCTGTTGGCCCAGCCCACTGATGTTGTATACCGTCTGCCCCCCAAGCTGAAGGGGTTTGGGTTGGATTGGCTTGACCAGCATCTGGGGGGAGGGGCCTCTCTGGATGATGATGTTCTGCAGAGGAACGGGTGTCCCACAGCCCTTGAAGGGCATGGACACCTGCCCCCCAGTGGCGGGGTTGAATACGGCGCCCTGCGCGGCCCCAGCCTGAGCCGCCTGTCTCTGGACCAACACGCCGCCCCCCAGGCCGGGCGAAGCTGAACCCCCCGGCCTCAGCAGGATCTGGGGGGGCTCAAGGCTGTTGATGGTCATCATGGAGGGGGGGCCGTTGAAAGAGCCCAGAATCTGGATGTGTCCAGCGGAGCCGTTCTGCAGAGGTTGGGCCGCGGCCTGCTGGATGAAACCCTGGGGCGGAACCCCGGGGAAGGGCCCGCTCGCTGGGGCCTGCAGGACGGGCATGCCCCCGAACCCCCCGGAGACCAGCTGCTGGGGGAAGGGCGCGGTGGGGGGCGGAGATTCCAGCAGAGCCTCCTGGGCCAGAGTCTGCTCCGTGATGTCTGCCTCCTGCAGGGACTTCTGGAGGATGTCGAACGGCTGCTCCTCCCCTAGCTCCCCCCTGGAGGGCGATGTCCCGCTAAGATCACCCTCGATGAACTGGAGGCTTCCAGGGAGAGGAAGCCCCGCCCCTCCAGCTGCACCCATATGATTGGTGCCATCCTTCAGAGCAGAGCTGGAGTCTCCCTGCACAGGTGGAGACAAGTAAATGTGGGTTTCCATGGATATGGGTCAGAAACAGACTGGATTCATCATATCAAGTGAACAGAGTTAAATTCTCACAGTGCTGCTGGTGTAAAAGGAGTTGGCCGATCCGAAGGCTGCATTGGCCACGTCACCCTCATTGATCTGAAAAATTGCAGTTGTCAATGAGCATGGCCCACCAGACAATCTATACAAATGTTTTCTGCACACCACCAACCACCAACCACCTACCCTAGATTAGCATCCAACAACAGGCATAAAATGGGTAGTATTAATTGTGGGGGGACGAATATACAAAACTAGCCTTACAGTGTTCAACCCAAATTTATGAAGTTTTAATTCATGCAACATAAATATGGAATGTGTTATAAATAGCCGCTTTCTTGCCTGAAGTAAGTGGACAAGTAAGTCAACGGACCACTGTAGGCACTCTAACTGTAGTAATTGGTACGCTACAAAAGGAATGCAACCAATTGTACCAGTTCACCAAATGAAATCACTCGGGTTGATGCAATTATGTTCTCTTGAATTGAAAGTCCTTCTGCATTCCAGCAGCTGCTAAATGACTGTACTGTGAATGACTAATTGAAGAGCTTGTTGGAACAAAGGTTTAAGTCTCTAAGAAAAGGGCTGTGTGTATAGATTTTTGTACTAGCTCAGCACTAAACCATCTGACTTATCTAATCAAGGTCTTGACTGAAGACCACAATCAGTTCATTAATTGTGCTGCAGTGCTGGATAAGAATAAAATCTTGAACCCGCACTGGCTGTTTTCAGATAAAACTGCACATGGCTGTGTTAACTGAATGACTAATGGGGATGATTAAGAAATTGCAATACACTGACTGCTTGAAAAGTAGCTTCAAGAAAGTCCTTTATCAACCACTTTGAATTGGAGAACAGAACTGCAGGTTAAAAAAGACATCAGGACTGATACAACCATATTTGCAGTGTATACTGTAACAACTACTTTCAATATGATAGTGCCAAAAAGATGGCATAAAATGAGGTAGCAATTGCAATGCATTTCGTATTGCTATTTTCACAGCAGTTGTTTCTATTGAATATATGACCAAACTTTCCATTCCACAACTCTTTTTCCAAGTCAGAATTCACACCAGGATGGAGAAAACATCCTGGTACAGTCAATAAGACAGGAACAACAGAAAGTACACAGAAAGGAGACAGAAGGTGTGGACAGCATTAAAGCTGTGGGGTAATATCTCAGAAGGCCCTTGCTATTGTACTGCGCAAGACCTGTCACGTCATTTGAAACTTTCCAGACAAAAACTGGACAACCATGCGAGTAAATAAACAAGTGGCAGGCAAAACTATGACCTCATGCATGAGGAGGTCTGCACTGAAGCAGTGGGAGGCTTACCGATTTGCTGCTGGAGCCATAAAGATAATCATTCAACGCCTGCACGTCTCTGCAGGACAGATATCAGGAGATTAGGTCGGGGCAATTCAGGGTGTGAAGGAAATTCAGGGTGAGTGAAGTTCAAGATGACAGCTGACAATAAAAACTATAACAACAGGGAGTGTGAAGGAGTGCTCTGTTCATATCCAGATCTCTATCTTTACAAACATTCCCTGCAAAACAGCCCAGGTGAATATGTAGGCCTATGCATAATTCAATTCAGGTATTTTTTTCAACAGAAAATGAAAACAATCCCTGAAAAGGCCATCAGGAGGTACATGGCCACTTACCCTATTATATCTAGAAGACGGCGATCATCTTCATCGTCCATGACCGCTACATGTTCAACATACAAGAACGATCAGAGGAGAGGCTTCAGTTGACAACAATGACGTTTTGCTCTAACAGCACACTTAAAAACAACCCTTAAAATGCAAGGAGTACTGCACAACATAATCCCACTCTTTATTTCTCATTCATTTTCTTTTTAAATGTATTACAGCCACAATTTATGAATTACTAATCCACAAAATCCCCATTGAATTCCAAAAACTGAAAGGCCTTACTTTGGTGATGACCCTGCATAATTTATTCAAGAATTTATGGAAATATGAAACATGTTGAGTGGCAGTGATGTGCTGTGGAAAACTTATTGCACTTACTGTACGCCGCTTTGGATCTGCCAAATAAATGTAATGTAAAATAACATGTTGCTAAAAACTAAAAAAAAAAAAAAAGGTACTTCCTCTATGTCACTGCTTGGGGCCCACCTGGCTCTATTCTTGAATTATGAACGTAACATCAAAATCCAAACAATCAACACAGAGAAAGGGGCACTCACGGGTTTCCGCTGGTGACCATGGGGTCGGTCACTTAGCGCCTTTGATTTCCTATGAGAGAAAGAGAGAGGAGCAGGAACAGGGGTGACTACAAAAGACTGGAAACATTTCCAGCAAAAAAACAGGATTTGAACACTTGTGTCATACAATGTGTTCAACTTGAAAATCACCACGCAAGTTTTCAAAATCTCCTATCTGACCGGTAGGCTGGGGTTCAAATATGACCCAGAAACCAAATCTAGGTGATCTACAGCATCATGATCACGTTGGTCTTTACATAAAAAACTAAAGAATTTTACAGTAAGGGCCATACGGAAAATAGTTATAATGCTATTTTATGAAACATGAGCACATCAGGACAACTCATAACATGGCCTGGAACCACTTACTCACTCAACTGACTCAATTTTATGACTCTCCTCATTTTTAAAAATGTTTTGCATTCAATGTTTTTTGCATTTGCATTCACAGGTCCACCTATCATTGTTGCAGGTTGGGGTTTTTGTGTCTCGTTGAGCAGGTTTTGCTGAATTAACAGTACAGTAGTCACTCTCTCAAAAATTCATATAGAGAAATCTGGGGACATGTCTGTGTAGCACTACGGGAAGCAGGTTTCTTTATCAGGTAAAACCACAAAAAAAAATTTAAACAGATGATATAATCTAATACAATTCCACTTCACAATCTACTAAGACGGAACAGGAAGTCAGATGCATATTTGTGCATACAACTGTGTAAC
This sequence comes from Anguilla rostrata, assembly GCF_018555375.3. Taxonomy (NCBI): domain Eukaryota; kingdom Metazoa; phylum Chordata; class Actinopteri; order Anguilliformes; family Anguillidae; genus Anguilla; species Anguilla rostrata. Next base: position 14,355,625 of record NC_057950.1, read on the forward strand.
TCTGTAGTTGGCCTATATAGCCTATCTTTAACGTGGGTAAAGTGAAGGTTTAACATAAGCTAAAGAGATCAAAGATTACATACCATGCATCATTTTTGAAGTGTAATTCTTCTAACATTAAACTGTTGGCCAAGCACATTCTGTGCATACATGCTTGGGAAGCACTACAGAGTAATAATGGTGAAAGCATGGGTATAGAGTAATTGTCAGTGCTGAAGAGTAAGGTAGTGGTAAGTGCTTATCATAGCCTCTGGGCTTTGCACTAGATGGCTATGTGCTATGAAATCATGCATGTGAATTATTAACAGATGGGATATTTTTTATAGTGTGGGCGAGGCCTGTTTTGTTTACTATGCGTCACCCTGACTATTGAACAGAGTGACAGTGGAAATGTCCCTCCAGTCTACAGGTGAGTGTGACAGTAGTGGTCGTGTAAACTCCTGAGCACCACCATATACAGACAGACATGGACACTGGATTATGGCACCACTGGAATTTCCTGTACCAAAAAGACCACTCCACAATGGAAAATGCAGGCACACTTTTGACTGAAATGGTTAACACCAGGACTTTGTGGTGAACAGGCTTTGTAAAATGTCCACTTAAAAAGAGTTGCATTCATTTTAATTAAGCACATGAATTATTTTAGTCCAACACTGTTTTCAGAGGATTCTGTAGCCAGTGGGTTCACTGTAGTTTTTGAAATAATAAAACAAATTGAGACATTAGAAACACCATATCAAGGATTCTTATGCATGTGAACAAACAGTACGTATGTACAAAAGGGGTGCGCATAAATCTAAATAAAACTTCGTGAAACGCTCAGGTACATGTGTAATCAAGTATAATCTGTCGTTAAACTAGGGTTAAACTACAGTTGACTACAGCTGCCACTTTTTCCTGCTTCCCAAAAGCCATTCGAGAGAAATGCAGTCAGGTTCATGACGGCACTCATCGTTCATCGATAAAATGGCGGCTCCAGCATACAACTGCGCCACACACTCTGGCGCTGTGCCAGACACAATAACCTCTGACTGCTTTTCGTTTTCGTTAATATATAATGCATTACAAAATGTATATCTTGATAGGCTGTATGCTGCCGCATTCTAACGACAAGTGCAATACACTTTCACATATTATTAAACATTAATCAAAAGGCCCCAAATACCTGAAGACTGAAAGCAGCTTACCATGGGTAATATTTTGCCATGATATGGTATGTGTAATGTTAGCTCTGTATTTTAATGGCGTCATTTAAATATAGCAAAAACAACATTCCACAATACAGCAATGTCGTCCAGTTACAGGAAAACGAACGACGTGGCATTGCCGATTGAACTTAAATACACGAAGCAGTGGCTGAAGTACCTTACACAAAATATACAATTATTGAATCTAAAACTGGCTTGTAGATTTCTGCCTGATTATCCTACGCGCCATTATGTAGAACTTAAAAAAAAAAACTCAAAGATGTTATTTTACATTTTTATTAAAGAAAATAAAAGCAAAGTACAAAATTACGTTTACAAACCTCTGACATTATGAAAAGGTGCTCACAATGTTTGACGGCAGAAAGCCATACTTGGTCTTATACGGACAGGTCCATTTTACAACATCGGTCTAACAAACAACCACATCAGTAGGCAAGATAACATATGGCCAAAATATAGAAATTAATTCAACAAAATGCAAAGACTGTTGTTATAATATAACAAACACTTCCAAGTCCAACGAAAGGAAAGCCAATGGATTTTGCTGGCTGTTCGCTAAAGTGCTAGCTAGTGTGTACTACGAAGTGAGAAAGAAGGGACTAGATTTGGATAAAATAAATATCGTTAACTGTACTGTACTCAGTTCCCTTTCCTAGCTCAACGCGAGATAGTAAGCTAACCGAGAGAGGGTGTGGAAAATACACACAGGAGAGGGGGGGAAACAACTAATTTTAAACCAATTCAATCACACGGAGTCACTGAAATATTTTGTTACTCGGTTTGCTTCGCATCAGCAGAAACTCACTCCTCAGTCTCTCTCGACGCTTTCCGACCGAGCAAGCAAGCGTTAGATTGAAAATCTATTATCCTGTCTTTGTAGTGTATAGCAGCCGCAATGCATGGCTATTTTAATGTCCAAAAATAGACTGAAATGACAGATAATGGAGCTCGAAAGCAAAACGCTTTTCTTCCCCCCTCTCACTCGCTCGATTGCTTTCCGCGGAGCAGGACATACGGGCTTCCAATTCGCTCTTTTCTTTCGCATTTCCTTCCAGTGTAACTGCGCGCAGCCGACGCTTCGATCGTTGTCGTCTTGATTTGCTTTATTTAAGCCTCGGTAACTGCGAGATTTAAATGAAGAAATCCTGGCGGCCATTTGAAAGCGCAAAGCCTGCTAGCAGCTAGTTAGCTCTCTTTGTATGCTCCCTGGCCCTTAAACGAGGCTAATGTAATGTATTCTTTCGCGTGATTTATTTGGAGCCCTCGGGTTTCACTTCATCGTCCCTAAATAGACTTAAATAATGGACAGCCATAAATATTTATTTAAATTTGCATAACATCAAGACCGATTAAAAGAGGCAAGCCCTTGTTCCTGTCTCACCCCTCTCCTTGAAACCTAATATCTCCGTTTGGCAACTTTTAATTTGCTCCCCCCTCTCCTCCTCCTCCTCCTCCTCTCCCTTGCTCACTCTTATAGCTAGCTATATATTTTTCTCTCTCTCCTTTTTCTCAGATAGATTTTTACCCTCGCTCACTCTCTTCCCTCCCCGAAGGAAGGGGAGGAAGGAGGTTGTGTGTTTTTTTCCTTGAAATTTTTATCACAAAATTATAATACACTCAAAGGGGAAACTCACCGTCATGAAAAAGCAGTGCCTTGTCAACGGGGTTTCCTCGCCATCACATCAGGGGCCAGCGGGGCAGTGCCGCTCCTGCAGAAAGCAGCAACTGCAAGCGTGCAGCCCCGAGGAAACTACCACTAGTATTGCACACACATAGTACACCGTGCACATAAAGAATGAAGGGAAATTGTTAAAGCTATGCACACTGAAAGAAGTATACTTTAACAATTAATGGACTCTAATTCCCCAATAAGTGACATACGTGTTGTTTAATGTAGCTGTCACTGCTGAATTCCTCAAAACCTAACATGCAAACTTGAATCTACTGAAACACAAAGAGGTTGAGGTGCTGAGAAATGGCTAGCCATGTCAGTCAAAAAAAAAAAAGAACATGATTCTGTTACAGTAAGGTGATTGGACATGTAGACAAAAATATATATTCATGGAATAATAGGCTGCATGTGTTAATCTAACCACATAATGATTTCTGTGGGGGATGCTAATGTTCCATTTGAGACTGTTTTTCCTCCAGAATTTAATTATTGAAGTCACAGAAAACAATTCAAACAAAATCATAATACAAAACTCATCCTCATGCCAAGTCTCTTTCATCCACTATTACCCAAATTTCCATTCATACAGTAACAATATATAAATAATCATATCATCACAACATATTTCTATCTCTATTATGTCATCGCCCAGTTCATTGTTCATGCCTTACTGGTATGACATCATCTAATCTATGTACATTTGGAGGTCCCACACAATGGTATCACTCACTATGCTATCCATACAAAGACATTAGATAAGCTTTCAGATATACTGTGACTCTCTCTTCTTGTGTGTACAACAGTACAAACATGAACAGGCGAGGCCTCCATCATCACACTGTCCGATCCCAAACTTAATTATAAAACCCTCAAAGAGAGACTGATTAGAGGGTACAGGTTGAATCAAAATAAAATAGCCCACTGGGAGAGTTTTATGTAGATGCCTAAAATGCATCCCTTACTGGTGATAAATTAGCTATTAAAAACACCAAATAAAATGTCCAAAGCCCATTACTAAGCCGGTACTGTACGGGTTGATATATTGTATAATGGCAATTCATTTACATGTGTAAAATACTTCTCTGTAAAAAAGACTTCATTTAATTAATTTGTGTTTAATTACTTTGCAAATTCAGCACTAATGATTAGGAAAATATTTTATCTTGCATATGATGAAACCATAACAGTGAGTAATTATTGTTTGTTAGATGTACAAATGATGACCAATTTTGACAGCCAGGGGAACAGTGATTTCGTTCTCCTTAGCATACTGATTGTTTTCTCTCTCACACATCTCTTAATGATTCTTTGCTGTTCATTTACCAGTAATGGCAGTCAGGCCCATGAATGTCTTCCCAGTGGCTGGTACTGTGATCTCAGAAACAGGCCCCTTCCAGCAGAAATCAATCTCTGAGTTCTGGGAAGGTTTAGAATCCACTGCATACAATTCGGATTATGGCATCTGTATGAATTTAGAACTTCATTTGTACTGTTTGTAATGGTGTGTGTGCCCTGCGATTGACTGGTGACCTGTACAGGGTGTGTTCCTGCCTCTCACCCAGTGCATTCTGGGATGGGCTCTGGCACCTCCCACGACCCTGACCAGGAGTAAGCTGGTATAGATAATGAATGGATGGATCTTTACTGTCAGTACTGTGCTGAGATCTTTGACTGCATACTTTAACTGTGTTTCAGTATTATAATCACAAATAAAAATTATTTGTGAGTTTTGTATCCAATGGGGTAAATATTCCCCTATGTGAATTGTGGTGTAGATCAATTGTTCTGGTAGTTTACTTGCGTTCAGAGGACTGTAAGAATCAAATACCAAGTAGCCGTTACTGTATATCTTGGGGTAAAAAAATAGGATGTGTTTGCCACAGTAAAACTTTTTTTTAAATCACTGCATATTTGTTGATTGTATAATATGATAGTTGTAATTGATAGACTTGATAGATGCGATGTTTTCATGAATGATTGTCTTAGGCTTTTTCCACAACTTTAAATGCACAGTTCTTATCAGCTGGAAGGCATTACCTTGTCTATTATCTGCAACAGTGGGAGATGTCCTCTTTCAAAAAATTTGAGTGCCAGAACCCCCAAACTCGATGGTGTTCTGAGTCCCTTCTAAAGTCACCCATTGATTACCAAAGAAAGACAGATATTGGCTGTCCTCTTGAAAAATATATTATTCTTTCTCTCTCGCTTTTGCACCATCTCTGTGTGAGCACTCTGTCCAGGTGGGGTGTATGTACGGATGTGTGTGTTTAGGCATACTTTTGAGTAATACAAATCCTGTTTGAAATGGTCTATTTTTGTTCAGCTTGGGACTGACTAAGCTTTTTTATTGGGGTCAACTATTCTTACTTTCGTTATGTACAGATTTGTGGGAAAACTAAATAATAAAAATACAAACTGAAACTGGAAAATGTTTCCCCACCTTATTGTTTTAAAATTTGCACTGCAAAAATTGTGTAAATACATATTTTTGGCAATTCTGTTTTAATGTGAAATTATTTTCTATATCATTCAACATTATATACTGCTGCCATTGTTTTAAAAGAGTGTTTGAAAGATATTTTAATCACGATGAGATTTTCTGGTGAAATAAAATAAAATGAAGCCTTGCAGTATTATTGCGCAGGGTAGCTACCTCACAGATTTGAAACAAGTGACGAAGGCTATTTGTGACTCAGACTGTGGTGGGTTCAACTCGTGGGTGTGTTAAAGAGTATTAGCGCAATCCTTCACATTGAATATCATCCAGCATGGTCTAAAGTCCAAACACACAGTTCTTGCCGTTTTTGGTAAAGGGTTTGATTGGTTTCATGCTTTCTTGCTTCTACATATGAGAAACTGTACATAAGAAACCTTTTTGAACTTTTAACAGTTTCATCAGAAACTTGTCTGACTGAATATATGTATATTGACATTGTGACACAAGTTTCACTTTAAGGTTGTGCACAATGCGCACTATCGCCCGCCCAGCCTTGAGCATAGTTTTATTAGTGCCGTTCAGATTTAGTTCCAAGCGTTTGGCTGATATACCTGATGCAATACCAGCTCCCGTGTTTAGGTCATTGAAAATAATTTTGATGGCAGCTCACATTTCACTCCATGTGAACTAATAATTTAATTATTTTTTGGCTGACAATGCTGTAATTGTTATTATAAAAATTAGGCATTTTAATTTGAAATTGCCACACCCTATCAAAAACAAATGTTTGTATTTCTTTAAGGGTTCGAATACGTAGGATTCAGGATACGAGGTTGTACTCATGGAAGACCAATGGGGAGAGAGTATGCTCGAACAAGGGCAAATCACGTGTCCAATCACAAACGAGTTTGTTAGATAACGGTGAAATAACGATTTCGCGTTGGTTCACTTCTGGAAAAAACTGGAAAGAGCATCTTTAAAATTCTGTACTGATATAGCTGTAGCGAAAAGCGTACATTGAAATGGACGCGGCTACTGATTCAGGCAATGCGAACTGTTCGGAAAATGAGGATGTACGGTTCTGCGCTGCGGTTAAAATTCCTGAAAGACTGTTGAAGAGGGACCTGGAGAGACAAGAAGCAGTGGAGCGGCGCAAAGAGGAGAAAGAAAGCCAGGCCGTCACGGAGGAGAAAGGCGATTTCTTCTCCAGGACATTCAACTCTGAAAAGGCGGAAATTCAAGATCTTCTGTCTGGTTGTTTAGAATTGGATCGCGACAAAGCTTCTGAAATTTTAGAGGAGGTGACACTTAAAATACAGCAGCTTCAAAAGTTCCTAAATGACAGCGTAGTTTTCCTGCCCCAGTATGAATTGAGGCAAGCACAGGCTTCGCTACAGACGCTGCAGAGCACGTTAGCTGAGAAAAGAGACCAGGTTCTGCCTAAGAAGAAATTTGCCTTCCGATCACGAGTTACAGCAACACACAAAGCTCAGGACATTCCGGTTTCTACGCCCAGTTCTCAATGTTCCAAGTCAGAGAGTGATCGTCAGAGCATCGAAAGCGGTGGCCCTAATGTTGGTGGAAACATTAGCGCACAGCAGTGTGGGTTGGCTAACGCTGACTCACAGGTTTTGACCATGGGAGCGGAGGAGATCCGACAGCGGGACGTGCTGCTGACCCACTTGTCGAATTGCAAAGTGAGACTTCTCGGGACCCCGAGCACCCTGCACATCAAACACATCCGTAACTCGGAGATCCTGTGTGGGCCAGTGTCTAGTTCTATCTTTGTTGATAATGTCTCGGGCTGTACCTTTGCATTCCCCTGTCAGCAATTGAGAACACATCACACGACCGACACTCAGGTGTATCTGCACGTCACCAGCCGGGCCATCATCGAAGATTGCAGTGGCGTGAGCTTCGCTCCGTTCAATTGGAGTTACCCCGGAATCGACGCTGACTTCGAGGTGTCCGGGCTGGACAGGGGAAGAAACAACTGGACTCTTGTGGACGACTTTAACTGGCTGGCCGCTGACACACCATCACCGAACTGGACACTTATTCCCGAATCAGAGAGGAGATCCGACTGGGACTAAGAGATTAAGATGAAAGCAAAGGGATCCTAATTGAAAGTAAATTGAGATTATTTAAGAATATATTTCACTCCTTAAAAATGTCTTCTATTTCACTGTATGTACCAAAAAAAAAAAAAAAAACTGAAATTGAACTATACCTTCAACACCCCCTCTCGTGTACCCGCAAATGCCTTCTTATAACGTCAGATTCCGCGAGGAAAAAGACTGTCAATGTTCTGGTGTTCAAGTTTCAAACACCAAGTAATAAATAACTGACCCAAATATTTGTTGTGCCTGACAGACAAAAACCCATTCTTAATAAGCATTTATAAATTCACTGTAAACATAGATGGCATTTGACCACAGTAATTAAACAATGTATCACAGCCTGAACCCACAATTTAATAAACGCAAATTGTACAACCAATTTATTCTCTGTATTCGACTATATGATATTACAGCTTGGTTTAGCATGTCAGTTCACTCATATAACATGTACTCAAGTATTGTAATTGTAATGGCTGTTGCATTTTGGTAAAATAAAGTATATGTACAATAGGCCCCTTGTTTGGATGCTCAGTATTGCATGACCTTGTTGAGTTAAAAAATGACATTGTTAAATGTTTCCTTTTAAGAGACAACCAAGTACGGCATGAAAATCTTAGGAAGAAAATGCGAAGTGACTACTTTTCTACCTTTGGCAGTTATCTTTTAATCCATAGGTGGTCAACTGGCTACCTGAATTCTCAATGGTTATGAGGAATGGAAAATACAGTTTAAACATTTAGCAGTTAAAACAAAACAAATTAATATATGTGTTCCAAGTTGCACATTCACAATTTTTGCACTGTGTTATGATTAAGTTTCAATGATTAATGGACTAGAATATATACCTACATTTTTGCTTTTGGTGCATTAAAACAGTTTTTCCAAAAGTATTCAATTAGTTGTGAACCCTATCATTCATTATGGGGAGTAAATGGAGATTATCCATCTCATAGTACTTTGTCATTAATTCTGCAGTTGCTTTAGAGTTAGGGTTAGGCCAAATCTGGTTGTCCCGTCTAAAGACAAGTTGTAATTTCCACCCTTGAAAAATACTAACACAAGAGCTGCCTCCAAACACTCACACACACAATTATGTGTAATACTCCATACATACAGTGCCCTCCAAATGTATGGTCACTAGACAAATTTATTATGTTTGCTATATGGTTAAGGCATCCGGATTTGAGATTGAAAAGATAAATATGAATCAAAATTATAGACAATCAGCTTTTATTTTGTGGTATTTGCATGGGTAAGTTTTACCATTTTACAGAAACACCTGTTTTTGTTTTGAGCCCCCCATTGTTGCACTGTATGTGTAACAAGCACGGAACCGTCCAGACCCACGGCACAATTCACTTTCGCATTTTAGCTGGTACCACCTGTGCGTGCGTCCTACTAAACGAAGCACCACCTGCGCATGCGTCCCACAAAACGTCCCTCAAAGGTCGTCCGTAAGTGAGTGACCACAATTTGCCATGCATAACCCACGGCAGCAGTTCCTGCGTGCCGTGGGGAAAAGACAAACAGCCCTGAAACAATAAAATACACTAAAACTACAGAACTATAAGCGTGTTTAACCCCATGGTCCATAATCTGAATGTAATTCATGTGGAGTATTGAAATTGCAGATGAAATGTAATGTGAGCTTGTAAATTGGTAATCCAGGTCAGTGTTAAGACATCTCATTTGAATTCACTGTCATCAACATTCCATTTTGCAAAGTTGTTCCCCTTGGAGTGTGAGATATCTTAACTTTTTTGTCAGTTTTATTCTTACAATACTGCAAAATGCTTACTTCCTTTTCTCACTCCAAAACTACAGCAAGACTGGCTAAAGTGCTTTCACTGATCATAGGAATTGGGACTAAAGGAGTGAAATATATTATCAAAACTTAATTTAGCGAGTAATGTTGGCAACCTAGAGCTTTAACTGTGCATAGCACTGTTGTGTTTCAGGCTAAATTTTTGAGGATAATCTGTAAACTGATTTGGCTGCACTGGCTTTTCCATGCCTAGATTTCAATTATATCTGTTTTCTACATATTCTCCCACCCCGGGGTAAACTTTAAAGAGCCAAGGGTCAGACCAGAATTGGTTTTGTTCACTGGGTAGAGTAGAGTGGAATATCTTTGGTAGATGAAATGAAAAAGGGTGAAGCCAAATATCACCATCCACCTTAATTATAGGTACTCCAACCTCACCAGATAAATTGTTCAGGGCTGAATGAGGGTGTGCAAATGGTCAATGGGAGATGAAGAGTTTAGGGAGGAGTGGGAATTAGCGGTATCACCACTCTACTCTAGTATATAATGGGTCCCCTCCATTTATTTTTTTTCTTCTCTCTACCTGCCACTGTCTTGACGTGTGAACAGAATATGTGGCCTTAAGTCCATCTTCAGGAACCCTTTACCTGGCCAGTTCAGCACAAGGAGTTTGACACTGAAGCACCAAACCAATTACACAGTAAGACAGGAGATTAGAGGCAGGGATTTTCCTCAAATGGGATCAGGCCGATTAGCGGGTTTAGGATGACGTACTGCAACTTCGATTTGATCGCTCAGATCGGCAGCAAGCCGCCTCCCTTTGCAGGAAAAGAACCAGAAGAAAATGGTTGTGTAGCCTGCGATCCCATCTGTTTGTGCTAATTTATGTGGAAAAAAATTATCTTTTTTGGTGACCAAGGCCCCAGTCACCTACACTATGGGTTTTCCTGACATTTGGGTGGTCAGAATGGGTGTGAAGAGGAAGACCCTCACAAAAGTACCTTCTGCAGCTCCCTTCGGGAACGGATTACAAATTTTTGTCTGAGGTTCTCTTTTTGTGCCGTTGCTTTTTTAAAAATTGTTTCTGAAAAAAAAAAAAACGAACAGATATTTATTTACTTTGAACTGTAAATCTCTTTCTTATTTTGTGTGTGATTTGGGCAGGAGACATTTGGAGCAAAAATGGTGCTCATGAAAGTGAAATTCGACCTGAAGAAGCGGGTGAAGCTAGCCCAGGGGCTGTGGCTCATGTACTGGCTAGCCGTGATGGCTGGCGTGCTGATCTTCAGCATGGGGCTCTTCTTCAAGATCGAGCTGCGCAAGCGGAGCGAGATGATGGACAATAACGAGAGCCACTTTGTCCCCAACCTGCTGATCCTGGTGGGTCTGCTGGCCTGCGGGGTCAACGCCTTCGGCGGGAAGGTCTGCCACGACTCCCTGGATGCCACCAAGTTCGGCAAATGGAAGCCCATGATCAAGCACTTCCTGTGTGGCTGCATCCTCTTCAACGTGCTCCTCTTCATCACGGCGCTCCTCTGCTTCTGCCTGCGCCTGTCGCTCCAGTCCACGCTGGCCGAGGGGCTGAAGAATGGCATGAAGTACTACAAGGACACGGACACGCCCGGGCGCTGCTTCATGAAGAAGACCCTGGACATGATGCAGATCGAGTTCCGCTGCTGCGGGAACAACAACTACAAGGACTGGTTTGAGATCCAGTGGATCAGCAACCGCTACCTGGACTTCAGCTCCAGTGAGGTGAAAGAGTGAGTATTCCCTGTCCTCTTGTAGTCTCTTCTGATGCAGGCATACCTATGGAGTGAAAATTGTGTCCAGGTAAAAGGCAAACCGCAGCACAGGAAAGCAGCTCCAAGAACAGCACTGGTTCAGTCACGTATTGCCTAGGTCCTGATCCAAACTTGGGTTTAGTACCAAAACCCTTTTACTTTACAATAGAAACAGAGGATGGCCATGACATAATGCAAAGTATTGTGGGACAAAGGGCATGTGTGAGATATATGTAGAGCTGTTAACTGTTCATAGAATTAACTACAGATTATTAATAACACACTCATGAATAGAGGTATGTCAGTATGGCTTGAATTGAACAATCTGGCTCAAATTGGAGAGTCAAACCTGATGTCCTCCCCATTCTATGCCTATGGTTGCAAGGGTAATGGGGGTTTTACATGAGAAGTCAAATGTGAGGGCTTGAAGGCAAGAGAATATGAGTATCAGAAGGTTGACTGGTGTTAGGAAATACTGGGCTTTCGGATCGCAATAAGTTTGTAAGTGACAACAGCAAACTGTAATAATGTTTGTATCTGCTCAGTCTCTTGATACCTATGAACCATGTTTACAGGAGCCTACTTGAACATGTGAGTCAATATCTTGACCTACATTTGGATAATTGTTCATCGTTTAGGCTATTTAAGTAAATCTCAGATTAATTATCTTTTACATTAACAATATACAACTATAGAAAAGTGGAGAGGTTGTTGGTAGGTCACGTGGAACGGAGGGCAGTGCACTGTAATTGGGTTATGAGGCAGTTGTTAGCTAGGGGAGGGGGTGGTGTAATTGGGTTGGGTGCAGTCCAGTATTATTGGGGTAGAGGGCTTGGGCAATGGAAGCCTTAGGGATAACAGTAGCAGTGCAAGTGAGCTGGGTGGTAACTGTTGGAAGAATCTGGTTCGTGAGCCAGGTTCTGATTAGTGGATAATCCTTCTGGATCTCATTTCCACGTCCTTGACAGCTTACTGTCTCCACCAATCATAACAAGACCTCAATGAGCTGCCAGTAATAGGCATTTGCCCTGAAGACACTGATAGCCGGAACGCTAATGTCCTTGTGACCACACAATCATTATGATTCAATAACAATGTAGTCTATGTATCTACTGACAGATACAAAATGTCACATTGTACTATTTAGAAAATTCTATGTTGGAAGTTGTTCCATAGTATTTCTGTGAATGGCCTGTATTTTTTCCTCATAATGACAGTTTGATAGATTCAGTGATCACCAAAATTAACTTGATGCAATGTGCATTTTAAGAGAAAAAAAAACTTGGAATTTTGAGTTACAGACAAATGTTGATTGAATCAAGGCCTGTGAATGTGTGTGTGTGTGTGTGTGGTCTTTGCATATGTGTGCATGTTCATCTTTGTGTGTCAATGTGCAGGAGTTCAAATTGAGGGGAATATGTGCGTGTATGAGAGTGCGAGAAAGAGGGAGTGAAAGAAAAGGGGCGGGGTTGGGGGGGTACAGGGGCGGATATTGATAATTCCAGAAGACAGAAGACCATGACCATCATCCGTGCCCCTGTCACTCTCACTCACGAGTGATCCTGTCAGGTGGATATTCCCATAAAACCGCATTAGCGCCGCCTGCCGCATTCCTGTCACTCATATAAGTCTCCCTAGCAACCTACCAGCCAGCTGTTACACCGAAGAGCCTATTAATGTAACCTATCCCCAAAATTTATAACAGCCACCCCACAAACACTATACGGGAAAATAGAAACAGAATTGTGTAGTTACTCTGCGGTGTAGCCAATCACAGGTGAGATAAGCGAGTTTGACCCTCACTGAAATTTGCAACCGGTGCAAGGTTTGTCATCCTCTTACGAGGCACTCCTCCCTTTGAGGTGAAGCGGACATTCTTCTAAAAAAACTGAAACCTGAAAATCACTACCACCACACATATGCGTCCAAAAAAACCACAATTGGATTTTGACGGAATTGTGCGTTGAACATTGTTTGTAGACGACTATGTTGTTCGCTTTGACTGCCTGTCTGGCCAAATGGGCCTCTGACATATTGGTTCCCTGACTTTAGCACCCTACAGACGTGTTCAGCATATTGGCATGTTCCGTGTTCTGAGCATTTGGGTACGTGTCTTCTGTGTGTCTCTCAGTCGTGTCTTGAGTAACGTGGAGGGGAAGTTCCTGATGGACGGAGTCCCGTTCAGCTGCTGTAACCCCAACTCCCCTCGGCCCTGCATCCAGTTCCAGCTCACCAACAACTCCGCCCACTATGACTACGACCACCACACCGAGGAGCTCAACATCTTCACGCGTGGTTGCCGAGATGCCCTGCTGTCCTACTATGGGGGCATGATGAACAGCATTGGGGCACTGGTGCTGCTTTTCACCGTCCTGCAGGTGAGAACCAAACAGGAAGCTGGGTGGGTCTCTCTTCACCTTTCATGATTCCACAATGATTCCTGAAGAGCTTGAGACCTCTGGAGGCCTATTAAAAAGCTTCTCAGATACAACTAATTAAGTGTTTATTTGATTGACACAGTTGAGAGCTGTTAAGTCTTTAATGGATTGACACAACCAAGAGCTAAAGACAACTTAGATAGTCACAGCTGCTCCTCATGTCCTAAGAGTCTGGACCAGATTGCTGACTGTCTCTGCGTTCCAGTTTCTGGATTGTACAGCATGACAGGAGCTGCTCTCTCAGTGAAATATGAGAACACCCAACGTCCAACCGAGCATACATGAAAGAGGGTGATGAGAATGACTACTGAATGCCAGGCTATGCGGAGATGTGTGGGCAGAGGCAGTATTGACCTCACAGGCAGTCCTCTGCAGGGCTGATATATGAATGGTTCTCTTAATGAGCCTCAAGCATTAGTGCTCCTCTCCTGGGCATCCTTCCTTTTCACCGTTGAAAAGAACCTCTGACCTCCTGGGCCTGAGTCTGGGCTTCGCACTGAACTGTAAGAGCAGACTGTTAGTAACTGAGACTCAGAACACACCTTCCTTTTAGAAATACAGAGCTCCATATAAGGTAATTCTGCTGCCCCCTACAGTCTGCTGTGGTCGCTGTGCTGTAAGGAAGAGATCGGCAACCAACATAAACCCCCTAAGAAAGATATGGGGTAAAGGGTGAGGGGCACCAAGGAGTGGGTAATAGAAGACCATGGGTCCAGGTGGGGTTGGCAGTGGTTAGTTTGGGGGGCCATGCACTTTAACTTTGCGTCTTAATGCAATACTGGAACAAATGACACATGCTGAAGCTGTGCCACTTCCCCGTCTGGCACTAGGGATCCAAACAGACACACATCTGACTCTTGATATGGTGGTCGTTGTGTCAGCGATGTCACGGCTCTAAAACTTTACCTTCCCATCGCACACAGACAATTTGCCCCTTTATATGAGAGATTTGGGCAATGCAAACCCTCACACAGTCACACGTTCATATCAAAGAGTGGGCAGGAGTCACACACTCACCGCTTCTGAACACATGAAGGTCAGATTGGGGTTTGGTCTGAACCTTCTGCTAAAACCAACCAATGAAAGTGCTATTAGGGCCTCTTAAGTTTAATTTGTGCTGATTACAGCAGACACATCAGCTAATGAAACCTTCATCCTGAAATAGTTTGGCTGATGCAAGTGCAGCATTGATGTGACACACGGTAATCAGAGCATGCCCAGGCTCCAAGGATCACCATTTCCCTGAGGAGTTAATCTTCACAAGAACGGACATCTGACAAACAGGATCTTTAAACAGTGTTACGGAATGGGATTCTAGTGACTCTGTACCAGGCATTGAGACTGGGGACCAAGGTGTTGATGGCTGAATCTACTGAGAGATATGACTTATTGAAACAACAGTCCTGTTTCTGATTGTAGTTGAAGAGCGATTAGGATTACGTTAAGGGAATGTTAAATTCAGAGAATGTATGCAGCAACCAATGACACTTAGCAGTCAATAGTTTTGAGGTTCCTAAAACTGGGAGAGATTTGTAGAGAACAAAGAAATGAGATGTTAGAGCTAAATGGCATTTGTGAAGTTCTTACTCAAGCATAGCAGTGACAGTCGTGCTGTTAGTACAAAACTCTAGTGGAAGTGAAAATTCGACATAGTAATTTATCTAGGAAATGTACAGGTTCATTCATGAATACAGGCTTGTCAGCATGTCAAACCCTACTAATGGGAACTGTTCCATAATGCCATGAGCTGAGAGGCTTGTCTAGAAGGGGCTGGTCAAAGCATCAATGCGGTCAGTAATGCAGTTTATTCCTCTGGCCTCCAGGTGGCAGTAACAGTGGGGTTGAAGTACCTGGGCACAGCACTGGAAACCATTTCAAACCCTGAAGACCCGGAGTGTGAGAGTGAGGGCTGGCTGCTGGAGAAGAGCGTGAAGGAGACCCTCAAAGGCTACATGGAGAAAATCAAATTACTCTCGGGCAAGGTGGAGGATGGGGCAGGGGGGGAGGCGCAGGGCGTTGCCACGGTGAGCTGAGTGGGTCCCACCCACTTTGATTGAGACCACTCCCTCCCATAGGAGAAAAAGAGAGAGCAAAATCCTCTCCCACACCACTCCAACTATCAACAGTGAATAAAAATACTTCACATGGAAAACAAAGAACAACCAAACATATGAGAAAACATTCATCCATACAACTGTATATATACTGACATAATTT
The DNA here is from genome assembly GCF_018555375.3 of Anguilla rostrata. NCBI lineage: Eukaryota > Metazoa > Chordata > Actinopteri > Anguilliformes > Anguillidae > Anguilla > Anguilla rostrata. Next base: position 14,371,269 of record NC_057950.1, read on the forward strand.
TTAAAAGTATATTTCTCAAAAAAGCCCAGCTCTTAGAAATTTGTACATGTTAAGCTTTTCATATGAAAATAATCCCCCAGCCTCCCCTTTGCCACACCCCCTGCTTTGCATAATAGGGTTGTATATAACAGTACAAACCTAATAACACCCCATCCTTTTATTTTGTTAAAAATGTTTTCCTTCTACTTTTATACAAAAAAGTCTTTATCCTATTATATCTTTTTATAAGTTGGATATATAACCCGATGGATACACAAGCCATGCTCCATGAGTGTATGTGTGTGTGAGATGAAGAAAATGCATAGTAAAGGACCTTACTGACCTTTCACTGTTGGGCATTGATCAGAACAGGGGGATGGTGACACTGATGTTTTAACGAGGTATCCAAGGTGCGTCCTCAGGTCCAAATGACCGAAAGTCCCAGGCTAATTCCTTTTGGACAGAGGCTAGGAATGCTGAGGGTGACTTACCTACGATCTGAGGCAGCTGTCGAACCAGAGTTCTCACTGTCTCCCAGTAGCCACAGATTCCGTGACCCTGTGCGGATTGACATCTCAGCCAGTCCCAGGAGCGGGCGGAAACGTCGAGCTTTCGCACACATCTCTGTACACTTCAAAACACGTGCTCTTCTCACACACACATACACATGGCGTGGTGCTGTCATCGGGTTATGCATCTGCTGGATGTAAGAGGCAGGTTAACACAGCGTGTGTGCAGCCTTAAGGGGCTGCTGTCAGACTGGCGTTCAGCTGTGTTCTGGGGACGGGCTAAAAGTTGAGTTTACAGAGAGGTAGTTTAACCATCACCCCGGCACGAGTACGTAGATGCTAACAGTTTAATTTTCCAGATTGTGTGAAAAATAAACAGAAGATTGTAATGTTGCTAAAACTTAAAATAAGTTATAATGTCCTGTATGACTTTTTCTCCTTACTTCCACTGTAATTTTGACAGGTAAACCCTTGTCTGTAAATTTTGACTTTGGTTGAACAGTAATGTCGGTTTTGTGGGCCAGGTGGAGCTGACAGCCTCTCCACCTTGTAAGATAAGCAATGTATAAAGGGATCCCCGAGCACACATCCTGTCTTGCATGACCAGAGCGAGTTCGCTGTTAGCATGTCAGCTGCTTCTGCATAGGCTCCATATTAATAGCATCGTTTGTCAATAAAGCAACACAAGACGGCACTCCTGTAAAAAACAAATTTAATCAGAAGTAATTCCAGTTTGACAGGCTGCACGGTGGAGCACTATGTGACACCACCACCCCTCGTCCTCACCTTGTTCCGCTTTTATAAATGTGGGGGCTCCCAGAATGCATGTGGAGCGAGACCCCTATCCAAGGGTGACCCGGAGGGGTGTGTTGAGGGCTGGGGAGGAAGACGTTGGTATTGGCAGCTACACTTCCACGGGACCAGTGGGGTGAGAGCTAACCGAATCCTCCATTTCACACCCTTCGCACCCGAAGCAGGGCGGTGCCACGTGCCTGCCAGGGGTCATCAAGGGGCGAGGGGCGGGGCTACTGGTTCACATGCCCTTTGGCACTCCTGTGCATTCTCACCAAGCCAGCAATCAGAGTTGCTTCCTAATAACAAAGGGCTGAGACTATTGAGAAACTGTTATTGTACTTATAAAAAAAAAAAAAAAACTATGTAAACTATTTGTTAATATAGATTATTTTTTTCTAATGTCATAGCTAATCTTTAAAAAAAAAAATGTAAATAGTTCACAATTTCAGCAACAAGTTGGTTTGTGTGTCTGGTGTAGATGGTCTCCTTGTATATCTGAATAAAGGTTTAGTCATGTGTGATGTCTACTCTAGAACTGTGGTCTTTTTAAGCGGGCGGTGAAGACGCTAACCAGTAGACAGGCTGTGATGCCTTGCCCGTTTTCCAAGGCTTAAACAAAGCGGGGAGAGGTCTGGCATTCCACCAAAACTCAGCACGCAAAGCAAGACACCCCCAGGCAGTGTATCCAATATTTGGTAGGCCCACTTCGTAACGGTTTGCTGAACCTGGTGAAATCCCACAACAGAGGGCCTTTCCATCCGGTGGGAAGCGTAACACGGCAGGGCTGGGAGAGGCATGCAGAAGAGGGTAGGACCCCGCTCCCTCTCTCGCCCGATGCGACCAGTGAGCTTTACATGAGGAGTCCTCTCCCTGGCATATAGCATATAAACACGCATGTATGGTAAAAACACACCGGCTGCACTACTGCAGACCTCCAGCTGCATTTGTGGGCGTGTGCTTGCACTACGCGTTAAGATACAGCAGCCTTACAGCAGGAACAGGCTCCTGTGATTTTAATGCTGGTTTGGGCTGTGATTCGTAGTCTGAGCAGTAACGTGAAGTGTGAGTTTCTATTTTTATTTTTTATATTTTGTGTTTCAACTTCAAAACTAGCTGTAGCAATAGCACTGAGGAGTCGGTAAAGTCAGAGCAGCATACGGAGCAGTAGATGGTACATGAAGGTGGGCAGACTGTCCTGAAGACAAGTGAGACTTCCAAAAAAAAAGGTTCATTTGGAGAGTGCAGGAAAGCAAGGTGACAAACAGGAGCAGAAGGTACAAGGCCCAGGTAGAGGCTAAGGAGGACAGCCTGGAACATTCTGTGGCCCAAAGCACATAAACAGTGTCTGAGGAGATAAGCCTCGGGGATTAGCAGATTAGCCTCGGTCAGGTGACACACCTCAGCGCAGGTGAGGGTACATCCTGTGGAACCCTCGTTTATCACTTGTGTCACTAAATCCAGTGACAACAGAATCTTCCACACTGCAGAGCACCTGTTAAGAGTGCTGAAAGACTAAATCTATACGTACAGTGGAAATGACCGTACTCTGGCTATCTTTCACACGCACAATCCGTGACCGATACGGGTAAACATGCGGCATTGTCTCAGTACCCTGGACTCAAACTCGGAACTCGTCAGGTCTGAAGGTAACACTCATCCCCCACTCACCCAATAAAGGTCTTGGGACACGGGCAGCCATACTGTCCTGCTTGGCCGCTGGCCTAATCCTCTTTCATAGGTGACCCTGTGGGGCGTGCTGGCCACTGTGCTGAGGGGGTGGGGGGCACTGGGGACTGCTGCGCAAAGCAAGAGTTATTATGGGCTGCTGCGTAACCAGGTCACACACAGCTCAGCGCCCATATACATATATCCATGTATACATAGGCACACAGCATATATACAGATATATACACACCTATATATAGGCAGTGCGTGTGTGTATATATGCATACAAGCATGTACACACGGCATAACATGCCCAACAGACTTCTGAACCTCTTGGTTTTTAATGCATTTATTTAATTATTTGTTTTACAATATAGTACAATGTACCCATTTATACAAGAATTCACATATTAACAAGTCTGTTCATTACATGTGATGATAATGGATCCTCAATACTGGAAGCGTGCCACAGAAAGGTGGGGGGGGGGGGTTGTTACCAGAAAATATTTACTGGAAATCCTTCAGATACAGAGCTACAAATGAGTGTGGTGTGTGTATGTCTATCTGTGTGTATATGTGTGTGTGTGTCTGTGTGTCTCAGTGTGTGTGTGTGTGTGTGTGTGCACGTGTCTATGTGTTTGTTTCTCCGTGTATATGTGTGTTTATGTTTGTCTGAGTGTGCGTGTTTGTGTGTGTAAACTGTATTTGTATGTAAATACAATAAATGTATGTAAACAAATCTTTGTATTTGATGTTTTATCCTGGCTAGGCGCACTGTCCCCACAGCCTGAGGGACCCAAGGATAGAACCTTGTGTGTAAGCAGTGACATCACTGCAAGTAGCCAATTAAAGCACTGAGGGCTGACTACTATGGACACAAAACCAAAAACCAAAAGCCCAAAAAAATTCTAAATAGGATATAATGGGATATTTCTCTGCTTCCTGGAGCAGAAATCAGCATACATGCTAAGTCCACAAAATACAAAACAACAAGCAAACCAACAGGAGCACATTAAATTAATTCATGTTTCCAAACCAGACACCTCCCCCCCCACCCCTCGTTTCTGTGCGGGATATAAGAGTTCATTTAAATAACAAGTGTTATGAAACATAAAAAGAAACTACAAAAACGGCAAACGCCCAAATCTAAATACATTCAGGAAACACATGCACGCACGCACGCACGCGCACACGCACACGCACACGCACACGCACACACACACACACACCAAGTGGAAATGACTCGAAGATAAACATCCTTTCATTCAAGGCTGTCCATTATCAGAGTACTGTACATGAGGGAGCGGTTCCGGATGGGGGGTGGGGAGGGCAACCATCGCTTCAATCTCCCGAACCATACAAACACACACACACACACACCTCACAGAAAAAAGACATGCATCCGCCAGGTAGATGCAGATACAAAAGACACAATCACCCCATCTCTCTCAAACATGCATGCGCACTCACACACACACACACACACACAATCTCCAGGAGTCTTTACCTTGGCTTATTTTCACTGTCATGTATGTGGGGTTTCTTAAAGACATGCGGCTCACTGTTAAAGCGCAGTGTGTGTGTGTGTGTGTGTGTGCGTGTGTGTGCGTGTGTGTGCGTGTGTGTGTGGAGGAGGCAATCCTACACCAAGCTGGAGTCACCAGATACAAAACACTCTTCTGAGATCACAGTGTGGAGAAGTTCCTGCAGCCAGCAGGCACTACTGTCATTCCATCCAAATCAGGCTTCCACACACACACACAGAAAATTGTGCTTGCCCAAAAATCTCAGGTATCGTCTCATTTAAAACAGCGGTTAATAACTCAGAACTTAAGCCATCTATCCTAGAAATAACTTAAGTAATATATATACATATATATATATATATATATATATGAATAAAGAGAAATGAAATGGTATTGTTCAAAAGTGCTCTTCTGAGTATTCGTGTAGCATTGGAGCTGGTCACTTGCACAGCCCAATGCCTGTCTAAGTCCTTTATATGTTTAAATGAGGAAATAAAAAGAAATGCAATGCTGCATGAAATAATAGCAAAAAGAAAAAGTAAACTACATGCATTAATCCCCTCTCAGAAAGACGGGGAGGGGCACAGAGCTAGGGTCACATTGCCAAAAAACCACCTTCTGTCCCGTGTGTGGGATAACTAGTCTGAGAGCAAGACCATCCAAACACTGGCCAGGCCAGGGCTGCTGGGCGTGGCCTTAGGGCTGGGCCAGCGTGACATCACAAGTGCTGCCAGTCGATGCCCACCAGTGTCTGGTTGGCCTCCTGGGCGTGGCCGATCTCCTCTGTGATGCTGTGCTGGCGCCAGAGCTTCTGAATTTTCCGGTACCTCAGCCGACAGAGGCGAAGGGGATTCCCCCGTCTGAGAGAGAGAGAGAGGGGAAGAGTGTGTGCGTGAGACAGATGGAGAGATAGGGAGAGAGAGGCAGAGAGAAAAAGAGTGCACATGGGAGAGAGAGGGAGAGATACAGAGATAGGGAGAGAGATGGCTGAACACTGCAGTACACAGAGAGAAGCTTAACACTAGAATAAAGGAGAAAATGCTGAACCCTGCAAAACAGAGAACAGCTGAGCATGACAGAAATACACAGAACAGCTGAACACTACACAACTAAATCTACTGAAAATTGAGAACTGGCCAAACAGGAAGTGAGAGTAAGAGGGCGGATCCTACAGAAAACAGGAAGAGGAGCTAACCTGAGGCCCTGGTCAGTCTCGCCGTAGTCATCCAGATAAGGCGGGGCGTAGAAACAGCCTTTTGTCTTCCCAGCCAGGAACAGCACCTGACTCTCTCTGACCCTGGAGCAGCGACACACCCACGCACAGTCAGTCAATCACATGTGCAAGCACAACACGTACAACTACGCTGTGCCAAGCCAGGGGACTTCTGTTCACCAGTCACATGCCCAATATCACAATCACCTCGCCAAACATGGGACAGGGAAGACGGTGGATGGGTTTCTCGGACAGGGCAGGTTGTGAAAGGGTTTCTGGGATATGGGAGGTTGTGATAGCGTTTCTGGGATATGGGAGGTTGTGATAGCGTTTCTGGGATAGGGGAGGTGGTGGAGGGGTTTCTGGATTAGGGGAGGAGGTGGAGGGGTTGCTGGGATACGGGAGGTTGTGGTAGGGTTTCTGGGATATGAGGAAGCTAAGCCAGGCGAGGGTTACCTGAGGAAGATGCCGACTCCGGCTCCACAGGCGAAGGTGTGTGCGGTGCAGGCCCCCACGTCCTCACCCTCCAGCTCTGTCTGGCAGCAGTAGCTCTGGGAGCAGAGCATGGCGCCGCACACCAGGCACAGGGTGGGGGCGCGCGACTTATCCCCCCCGGACTTGGGGCACCTGGGCAGGGGCACAGGAGAGCACTCAGCACCTTCACGGCAACCGCACCAACACCAACCTGTCGCTGCCATCGACGCCAGCGCGATTTCACCTGTACAGTACACTACATTACAGAGCTATACAGAGGACTGAGGTCTGAGAGGCTCACGTGAAGCTGGAGGCCTGATTGATGAGGGCGCTGTAGTCGTCTGGCAGGTCGATCAAACGGTTGGACTCCCGGGGAAAGCTAGCGGTGGAGATAACAAAAAAAAAAAAAACCTGGTCAGTCCCCAACCAAAACAAAAATCTAAAAAAGAGCAAGCGCCCAGTGCAGCTCATCTACAGCCTGTGCAAGGCAGGTTTCTTTAGGAGCAACAGTGCTTAAGATTAACTTGATCTTACAAGTTGATGCTAACAAGGTTACACTGGCAATGGGCTGCTTGCCTCTTGTTTGGTTCAGGGATATTCAAAGACCTTGAGAAAGCTGCAGGTTTCTGGTTGTGTTCAGGGTCAAAGCCAGGGGGGTGGAGGGAAGAGAACTCACCTCACGAGAGGGCTGCTTCCTTGGAGGGACTCCCGCACACCTGGGTGTGAGCACCACCTGCAGGAGAGGGGGGACACAGTGCACACATTCAATAATACTACTCCTATAACAGACAGCAGTTTATTTTAGGCACTCCAATCTCAGTTGCGTGTGTTGCAGCCAGCATGGGGATTAGACTCAGGAGAGAGGATCCAGGGGCAGGGCTGGGACAGATAAAATAAAGTCGGGGAGCGGAGAGGAGGCGGGGCCAGGGACAGTTTGAGAAGAGGGGCACAGAAAGGACAGTGTAGTGTAATGGAATGGGGTTAGTCCCAGAGCACAGTGTAGTGTAATGGAATGGGGTTAGTCCCAGAGCACAGTGTAGTGTAATGGAATGGGGTTAGTCCCAGAGCACAGTGTAGTGTAATGGAATGGGGTTAGTCCCAGAGCACAGTGTAGTGTAATGGAATGGGGTTAGTCCCAGAGCACAGTGTAGTGTAATGGAATGGGGTTAGTCCCAGAGCACAGTGTAGTGTAATGGAATGGGGTTAGTCCCAGGGTACAGTGTAATGTAATGGAATGGGGTTAGTCCCAGGGTACAGTGTAATGTAATGGAATGGGGTTAGTCCCAGGGTACAGTGTAATGTAATGGAATGGGGGTTAGTCCCAGGGTACAGTGTCAATGTAATGGATAATGGGTTAGTCCGGCAGAGAAGAATACACACGTGTAGTGTAATGGAATGGGGTTAGTCCCAGGGTAAAGTGTAATGTAATGGAAAGGGGTTAGTCCCAGGGTACAGTGTAATGTAATGGAATGGAGTTGCAGAATAAGATGAGCACAGCGTAATGGAGCAGAAGGGGGTACCGTTGTAACAGTGGGTCCAGCAGGTCTCTGTGGTTCTGGTAGAGCGGTAGCAGGTTAGGGGGCAGGCAGAGATATACACACAGCTGCTCCAAATGATATGGACCCACAGCTACTAATACAGAGAGAGAGAGAGAATTAACACTTCAGAACTGTCAGAGGGTGACTGTGTGTGAGCGATTTCAATGTGTAAATGAGAGTGTCTGTCGAAACGTTCATTAACATGAATGAGTGCGTCACAGGAGTGGGTGGGAGTCCAAACGTGTGTGTGTATGCGAGTGTGCCTGCATGGTGAGTGTGTGTGGGCACGCGGGGACTCACCGCGCAGCTCCGGGGGTGTGGGCACCCCATTGAGGTGGTGGAAGAAGAGCGCGGCGGCCCTGAGGTAGGGCAGGATACCCGCCCTCACACAGTGCCACAGGTGCCAGCCCGAGCCCACCTCACGCAGGCCACTGCCAACAAGCACAAGGTGACTTACACACACGCCGGGTCCTGCTAAAACCCTGCTACGGTCACTGTGGGGACACTGCCACTCTTACCTGCCCAGGTGAGTCCTGAGAAGGTTATAGAGGTGGCACACTCCCTCCTCCACTTCATCGTCTACGCCCCCACTCTCCTGTTCCATGGTCGTTTCCGCTGTGGACACACACACACACACAAACCCCAAACAGTGATTAACAGTTCTTCCACAGTGCGCTTCTATGTCCAGCACTCAACGTGACGGCGCTCTCCCTCACCTGGCACGGACGTGAGCAGGATCTGGACGATGTGCGCCACGGTAACCAGGTGAAAGAGGTGCAGCTGGACCGCGTCCACACTGAGACCTGAGGAGTCCTGACAGTGAACAGAGCGGTAGGACAGGACCAGACTCACCTGAGACAAGGACAGGAAGAAAACGGAACACAGAGGGAAATAAAACAGTTACTACTGTAACACCACATATTTCAGGACATGTGTCATATTTGTACGCATGATAAAACGTGTTAAGAAAGTCAGGGATGATAACAGTATCTGATAACGAATAACAGCAGCTGGTCGTGAAAAGCCAAGCTGAGGGAATCACAACAGCAGCCACACTGGACCTGGAACACACGGGCGTTTCTGTGGAACTGGCGACCTCACCAGCAGGTGGAACATGTCCACATCCAGGATACTGGGAGAGCTCTCCACCTGCGGGTCTGGAACAAGCGCTGTGGGAACACAAGGCTCTGCATCAGCACACCGGCTCTTGTGTGCAGTGAAGCATACTTAACAGAACTTTCCCGGCTATGAGGCTCACCTGCTAACAGTCTGATGAAGTGGCCCTGCACAGAGGGCAGGGAGGAGGCCGTCCAGCAGGCTGACCCAAACCTGGCCAGAGACCTCAGGCAGTCCTCCTGCAGACACACAGGACCAACAGCACTCTAAGAGCTGCAGACACTTACAGAACAATAACTGACCTGTACACTAGGCCTACTGCTCAACCAACTCTTCTGCCTCTCCTTTCTCCTTCTCTCCATTCCTAATTCCTTTCTTCTCTCTCTATCAGTCTTCAATCAGCTCCATTCTTCTCTTTGATACCCTGCTCTATCCACATTCTCTACAGCCCTGTTCCCCACCCCCATTATAAGATACTTCCTGTTTGACTTATCCCCAAACAGGAAGTAATGTGGGCAAGGTTACCTGTCTGCAGGGCAAGCTCCCAAACAAAGGCTTCTCCTCATCCACCAGTAGTCGCTCTGAAACACACAGGAACATAATATAAGTAATAATTTACATAATTTAAGTGAGCAAATGTGAGTTTCCCAAGCAACAGATTCCTAGCAACTGGGGGGGGGGGTTAAGAGGGTTAAGCAGCGATTGATTGGACTGTGCGTGAAAAGGGTGGAGTAAGGGCTGAAACTCACCGATGGATTGGATGGTATAGGCACAGCTGCCCCAGCACATGATGGGGACTCGGGGGTCCTGCTCGTTGGGATGCACTTTAAGGCCAAATTTGTAGGTCGCTGTTCCGAACGTGGTCAGCATCTCCTTGATAGTGGCGGAATAAGGGTTTCTGCAGGACAGAGTTTGGAATAAACAACTCATGAGGGAGACCGTGTGAGACTGTATGAGACAGAGGGAGACTATGTGAGACAGAGGGAGACTGTGTGAGACTGTATGAGACTGAGGGAGACTGAGGGAGACTGAGGGAGACTGAGGGAGACTGAGGGAGACTGTGTGAGACTGTGTGAGACTGAGGGAGACTGAGGGAGACTGAGGGAGACTGAGGGAGACTGAGGGAGACTGAGGGAGACTGTGTGAGACTGTATGAGACAGAGGGAGACTGTATGAGACAGTGGGAGACTGTGTGAGACTGTATGAGACAGGGAGACTGTGAGATTGTGTGAGACTGAGGGAGACTGTGTGAGACAGAGGGAGACTGTGTGAGACTGAGGGAGACTGAGGGAGACTGAGGGAGACTGAGGGAGACTGAGGGAGACTGAGGGAGACTGAGGGAGACTGTGTGAGACTGAGGGAGACTGAGGGAGACTGAGGGAGACTGAGGGAGACTGTATGAGACTGTGTGAGACTGTATGAGACAGAGGGAGACTGTGTGAGACAGAGGGAGACTGTATGAGACTGTATGAGACAGAGGGAGACTGTATGAGACAGTGGGAGACTGTGTGAGACTGTATGAGACAGGGAGACTGTGAGATTGTGTGAGACTGAGGGAGACTGTGTGAGACTGTGTGAGACTGTGTGAGACTGTGTGAGACTGTGTGAGACTGTATGAGACAGAGGGAGACTGTGTGAGACAGTGGGAGACTGTGTGAGACTGTATGAGACAGGGAGACTGTGAGATTGTGTGAGACTGAGGGAGACTGTGTGAGACTGTGTGAGACTGTGTGAGACTGTATGAGACTGTATGAGACAGAGGGAGACTGTGTGAGACAGAGGAAGACTATGTGAGACAGAGGGAGACTGTGTGAGACAGAGGAAGACTATGTGAGACAGAGGGAGACTGTGTGAGACAGAGGGAGACTATGTGAGACAGAGGGAGACTGTGTGAGACAGAGGGAGACTGTATGAGACAGAGGGAGACTGTGTGAGACAGAGGGAGACTGTGTGAGACAGAGGGAGACTGTATGAGACAGAGGGAGACTGTGTGAGACAGAGGGAGGCTGTGTGAGACTGTGTGAGACAGAGGGAGACTGTGTGAGACAGAGGGAGACTGTGTGAGACAGAGAAAGACTGTGTAACAGTGAGTAGTGCCCTATCCAGGCTCACTAGGGAGGACTCACTTAGGAGTCTGGTCAGGTCTGAAGCCCTCTGGAAGAGCACAGTCCTCCAGCTGCTCACCGTCCTCTACAGCTCCAGGACCTGAAAGCAGAAGCATTACCACCAGGGTGCACACATAGAAACGCTTATGCGCTCACTTGAACGTACACACACACACACACACACACACACACACACACACACTCCTGACAAAAGAAGTGCCTTTAGTTCTGATGTAGTTCCTTTTATTTAAGCTCAGATACTCACTGGTTGGCTTGAGTTTCCTGTGGGCAGAGTGGAGGGCTTTGACCTGCTGACCTACGGTCTTCAGCCACTGTCCCAGGCCTGGCTGCTCACAGCTAGAGGGAGGGAGGGGGAGAGAGAGAGAGAGCGAGAGAGGGGGGTTAGTGAACACTACTGCCCCCTGCTGTTCACCGAGAGATGCAACCGGCAGAACGGAAATTGTGGTACACAATACAGTCTCTGATACACTGAATGCCTACCTCAGTTATTTAAGATCAACAGGAACATTAATTCCTTATTATGGGTCTATAAGAAGCAAAATAATATCAATGCACCTCCATCACAAAACAATTTCACAACAAAAAACAACACACAAATCAGCCTTTCATTTAGCAGTTATAAGAAGGAATTGCGCACCACAACCTGCATATAAAAGCAGTTCTTAGCAACAGGATTAAGAAACAGAGTCTTAGCGGAGGTGACATTAATGCTTTCTGAAAAGCCGCAGGACCTGCATAAAGCGAGAGTGGTATTAGCTTTATCCACAGGGGAAAGGGCTGGTAGAGGGCTGGTAGGCTTTCTGGAACAGGATTACTGGGGTGTATCTGGGCAAATGCTGGCCAGAGGTTGCTGCAGGGTCGAGGGAGGATTACGCCATTACGCTAGGCCTTCACTGGGAACCGGGTGGGAAAGGCCGTGCTCTCCCCTCACTTGCAAAATATTCCAAATCCACGCTCACACATAGGTAGGCTTTATTTATTTTTTGTTCGTTTATTTTCGGTTGGTTTAGTTTTCATGCCTCAGAATGAACTATGATTAAACATGCCACTTCAGCAAATCTGCCCCTTTAACCACAGCTGGTTTCTGAAATGAATGTTTTTTTCAAGCAGACAGAAAAAAAACAAAACTCTAAACAGCCCTTTCGCATAATTCGTATTGATACGGATAATAGGAAAACTATGGGAAAACACTTGACGACGTCGGGACACACTGATGGCTTTCTGGCAGCGGCGAGCCACACAGGGTTTCCCCTCAGCGCTGTACAGCTGGGCGCCATTCCCAGAATATTCCAGAAGGGCCAGTGTGCGTTCTGTTCCTGTCACAAGCCATTACCCTGGCATCGCTGGCCCTGTCAGTCCAACAGTGCGAGAGAATTACAGTGGCGCATGTACGGAATTACACTCAACTGAAACATGACAGCATCAGGCGCTCAGGAAGTCTTCAGCTACCAGCCATCATTTCATGAGTGCTTTTTATTATCGTATAAGTGTTTTCGTTTTTAAAAAGCCAAAGAAAAGAAGAGAATTACTGAAATTAAGGAATTAAGGACCAGGACTGACAGTGTTCTGGCATGGGGTTTTCAAACAGCAGAGAGAGGCCGAGGTCACGCGAAACCGAAACGCTGCGACACGCTGCGAGCGACTCGCTGATCTGACCCAATCACGGTGCGCCGCTGCGGAGAGGAAGGGTTCAGAAAGGCCAGAGACTGGCAGGGAGCGTAGCTCCGCCCATTTGAGGCGTGCGAAGCCTCCCTCCGCCAGTAGTTTTCAGGGTAAGGTGTGGGGTGTGGTTTTTTCGGGGTTACCTGCTGGGGCCCTTGGACAGGGGCAGGAGGGGGATGACCGTGTTGCTGAGGCACTCGCACAGGGGGCAGAGGAACTCGCCGTTCTCCACGTCGTAGCTGGTGTGCACGCGCAGCCGCTGCTGCCTCCGCTGCTCCTTGGCCTGCACCGCCTCAAAGTACCTGCAGACGCGCGACCAATCATCAACCTCAACGCCGTTTCTGAGAGAGCCACACGACTCATTTCAGTCCATTCTGCACCGATGTACCTGCCGTCCTCCTGTCTGAGTGTCTGTCTGTCTGTCTGTCTGTCCCTCTCCTACTGTTTCTGTGTTCTACAGCACAAGTGTCTAGCTGTCTCTCCATCCTCAGGTCTCTTTGTCCAACCATCTCTGCTCTCCAGCACGTATCAAAAGCGTTTCCCCCCCCCACAGTTCTGTCTGTCTGTCTGTCTGTCTCTCTCTCTCTCTCTGTCGGTCTGTCTGTCCGTCCGTCCCCAGTCATGCTCACCTCTGCCAGCAGTGGGAGTGCATGATGTGGCCGCAGCTGCCCGTGTGCGTCCCAAAGGACAGGTCAGGGTGCATGAAGAGCGGGTCGTAGTTCTCTGCAGCGTGAAGACATTACAGACACAGACAGGCGTAAGAGCCCACAGACCCGCCGCAGTGGAGACACAGACAGGCGTAAGACCCGCCGCAGTGGAGACGCAAACATCACGAGAAGCCCCGCGCACAGCGAAGGGAGCGAGCCGTGCAGAGCGCGGCGGCGCGGCGGAGGCCTGCTCACCCGGGTCGTGGGGGGGTCTCCGGCGGTTTTTGGCCATGACGGTGGAGCGCTGGACGAAGGCGGCCAGCACCATGGCGCGCCCGTCCGCGCGCACCTCCTGCTCCTCCTGGCACAGGATGCAGGTGACCATCTGACGCTTCTCGCTCACGCACGAGCGCCGCGGGCCCACGCACACCAGAGCCTCGTCAGGGGAGACGGGGCTGCGGGGGAGAGGACACACACACACCGCTCAGTCCAGACTACAGGGGGAGGACACACACACCGCTCAGTCCAGACTACAGGGGGAGGACACACACACCGCTCAATCCAGACTACAGGGGAGAGGACACACACACCGCTCAGTCCAGACTACAGGGGGAGGACACACACACCGCTCAATCCAGACTACAGGGGCGAGGACACACACACCACTCAATCCAGACTATCCAGGCTACAGGGGAGAGGACACAGACACCGCTCAGTCCAGACTACAGGGGAGAGGACACACACACCGCTCAGTCCAGACTACAGGGGCGAGGACACACACACCACTCAATCCAGGCTACAGGGGAGAGGACACACACACCGCTCAATCCAGACTACAGGGGCGAGGACACACACACCACTCAATCCAGGCTACAGGGGAGAGGACACACACACCGCTCAATCCAGACTATCCAGACTACAGGGGAGAGGACACACACACCGCTCAGTCCAGACTACAGGGGCGAGGACACACACACCACTCAATCCAGGCTACAGGGGAGAGGACACACACACCGCTCAATCCAGACTACAGGGGCGAGGACACACACACCACTCAATCCAGGCTACAGGGGAGAGGACACACACACCGCTCAATCCAGACTACAGGGGCGAGGACACACACACCACTCAATCCAGGCTACAGGGGAGAGGACACACACACCGCTCAATCCAGACTATCCAGACTACAGGGGAGAGGACACACACACCGCTCAGTCCAGGCTACAGGGGAGAGGACACACACACCGCTCAATCCAGGTTACAGGGGAGAGGACACACACACCGCTCAATCCAGACTATCCAGGCTACAGGGGGGAGGACACACACACCGCTCAATCCAGGCTACAGGGGCGAGGACACACACACCACTCAATCCAGACTATCCAGACTACAGGGGAGAGGACACAGACACCGCTCAATCCAGACTACAGGGGAGAGGACACAGACACCACTCAATCCAGACTATCCAGACTACAGGGGAGAGGACACAGACACCGCTCAGTCCAGACTATGCAGGCTACAGGGGAGAGGACACACACACCACTCAATCCAGACTATCCAGGCTACAGGGGCGAGGACACACACACCGCTCAGTCCAGGCCACAGGGGAGAGGACACACACACCGCTCAATCCAGGCTACGGGGGCAAGGACACACACACCACTCAATCCAGACTACAGGGGCGAGGACACACACACCACTCAATCCAGGCTACGGGGGCAAGGACACACACACCACTCAATCCAGGCTACAGGGGAGAGGACACACACACCACTCAATCCAGGCTACAGGGGAGAGGACACACACACCGCTCAATCCAGGCTGCGGGGGAGAGGACACACACACCGCTCAATCCAGACTATCCAGGCTACAGGGGAGAGGACACACACACACCGCTCAATCCAGACTATCCAGGCTACAGGGGGGAGGACACACACACCGCTCAATACAGACTATCCAGGCTACAGGGGAGAGGACAGACACACCGCTCAATGCAGGCCAGAGGGCTGAAGCAGTGTACGAGTACATAACTGAGACTGGCGGGGAGGTACCTGCGCACCAAGTGAGCATATAACCTGTGCAGCAGGTGTGCAGATACCTGAGCTGTAACTGAGCAGATGAACTGTGCAACAGGTGTGCGGGTACCTGTGCAGCAGGTATGTAGGTACTTGTGTTCCAGGTGTGTGGGTACCTGTACTACAGGTATGTGGGTACCTGTGCTGCAGGTGATGGTACCTATGCAACAGGTGTGCAGGTACCTGTCCTGCAAGGTGTGGGTACCTGTACTACAGGTATGCAGGTACCTGTCCTGCAAGGTGTGGGCACCTGTACTACAGGTATGCAGGTACCTGTCCTGCAAGGTGTGGGCACCTGTACTACAGGTATGCAGGTACCTGTCCTGCAAGGTGTGGGTACCTGTACTACAGGTATGCAGGTACCTGTCCTGCGAGGTGTGGGTACCTGTACTACAGGTATGCAGGTACCTGTCCTGCAAGGTGTGGGTACCTGTACTACAGGTATGCAGGTACCTGTCCTGCAAGGTGTGGGTACCTGTACTACAGGTATGCAGGTACCTGTCCTGCGAGGTGTGGGTACCTGTACTACAGGTATGCAGGTACCTGTCCTGCAAGGTGTGGGTACCTATGTTGCAGGTGTGCAGGTACCTGGGATCCAGAGAGGAGGAGGTAGAGGCCTCCAGCTCCTCCAGACTCTGCTGGAAGAGCTCCTTGTTCTCGTTGATGAAGTGGCGCTGCATCTCGCACATCTGGGCCATGATCTTCTCCCTGCGCAGCCGAGCCATCTCCGCCTTCCGCTTGCGCTCCGCCTTGTCCTTATCCCGCAGGGTCTGCAGGGGGCGCCATCGCGCAGTCACACACCACTGCACACTCGGTACACACAGCCAACGCGCACACGCACAACATCGAGCCGGCTCCCCCCAGATCTCACCTCCTCCTGACTCTGACCCCCGCTGTCTGACACGGGGCTGGTGGCCGTGCGCTTCCGCATTGTCTTAATGCCGCTCACGGTCTGCAGGGGGCGACAAAACGCAGCAATCAGAACATTCCACAATACACCGTAGTTACTTAAATGCAGCCTTACACAAAACAGTGGATTTAAAATGCAATATGCCATTTTCTAATTAGACAGCATATACAGACTTACAATTTGTTTTGCCATTGAAACTGTGTGAAACCCAGAATACATCTCCACTGATAAACTCCCCTGATGTCCACAAAGTAAGTCTGCACAAATTAAGCTTCTTTACAGTTCTACCTGGGGAAGGGAGGATACACATTTCAGTGCTACAGATTTCAACCTCTGCTGCCCTCTGGTGTCTACAATAGGTACTGAAGTTTTCTTTATCAGGGATTACCTAGTGTTTGGCCAATCATAATGAGAGAGCAAAACCTTTTGATTGGTCAAAACATGTCAGACTGACAGCCCAGTGTAGATTCACCTTTTATGAGGTTCTCAACACCTCATTCTCCCATCACTATGGTCTTCAGTGCGAGCACATGGTAGCTAAACATACAAGTCGTAAAAAAAACTCAGGGCATTCACAATGTGAAGACCTGCACCTCTGGCTGAGGCTGAGGATGATAATGATGGTGATGATGATGGTGAGGAGGTCTGGGCGTACCTTGAGGATCCAGCGGATCATGTCTTTATGCACCTCCAGGTGAGGGGCGTTCTGCAGGGTCTCCAGAAGGGCCAGGATGCTGGGAGGGTTACTGGGGGCTTCTCCTGGCCCTGAAAGGGACCAGATTAACAGAGGTATGTACACACACTCTCACACACTCACACACTCACACTCTCACCTTAATCTAAAAGGATGAGAATCAAATCTTAGGTGAGATCCCATACTTAAGCGTGGATGTGATGTGACAGATTATCAAGGATAGAGAGATGCTTGTATTCCCTATTAAAACACTTGCAGGACTGATTTGATAGATTAAATAAATGTCAGGCTGTTCCAGGGCCTGCGCTCATGCACACTGCGCTCCTGCAGGCTGAGCTGTGGGACTCACGGGAGATCCTGAGGGTGAAGTTGAAGGTGACGTCGTTGTCCTCACTGCTGCTCTCTATCTGCTGCTGCTCCTCCAGCAGGGCCATGCCTATCAGGTGCAGCACCTGAGCGCAGAGAGGCAGTTCAGTTACAACAAGCACACAAGTACACGTATACACACAGACATCCAATCATGCATATACACACACACACACTCCTTCTGTCTCTCACGCACACGCGCACACATACTCTCCCTCTCTCTCTCTCACACACACACAAACGCATAAACTTTCACATATACACACAGACATTCCAATTAGCGCACGCACACGCACACACACACACACAAATGCATACATATACACACACATACGCATACATACTGTATATAGACATTCCAGTTACAACACACACACAAACGCATATATTTACACATATATACACACAGACATACCAATTAACACTAGAGACTGACATGTACACACAGGCACAAACACACTACACTGGGCTGGGCAGATGCCTACTCCATGCATCACACAAAGTGCATGTTCAAGAATGACTGACAGGCGATGACATTGTGAGGGGGTGAGAGGGGGATGTCTTGCAATTGATATTATTGTTATAGTTTCTAATTATTATTTATTACACACAATTTTAGATTTAAATAAACAATATAAGAACACGAGGAACAGTGTTCTCCTTTCTCAAAGTCTGCCGATATACAATTCAATGCGCCAGTCCTTCGTCAACAACAGCCCGCACACACAAAAAACAAAAATGAGGTATAGACCCAGTAATAACTCCGGGAAAATTCAACATAAAAATATTTTGAATTTATTTGACAATTAACGAGCAAAGTCTGAGCAGAGTTGTGCATTCGTCTCCAGTGTTCTCTAAGATAGACTGTACAACTAAAACATTCAGAAGTGCATTCAGATTGGTAAGTAAAAAGTTAAATGTTGGCAGAGTATTTCAGACTTTTTTTTATGTTAGCTTTGAGTTCATTGTGAATTGCAAACATAAGTGAACAATTTGAAAGCAGCACATGTAGAAAATGAATATCAGATGTGGAAATGCGTTTGGCAGATTGCCTGAGATGAACGTTACCTCAGATGATGGTTGGCTTAGAGACTTCTGTTCATTCGCTGCTCAAAGATGCAGACTCCGGAAAAATTTCATTTGAGGTAAATCATTAGCTAATGAAAATAATTACGATTCTAAAACAAATTTAGGCCGGACAGAAGTAATGTGTCCTGTACTGTTAGTCAGTACATTATTACTGGGCATTTTTTGCCAAATGCAGAGCAACCAATTCCAGCTCCGGCAGACCACAGTGCAAAAAAAAGGCTGCTATTCTTTTTTTCAAATGCAGATAAAAGAGATGTAGGCTACGGAACAGAACTAAAGTAATTTAACGCTGAAGCTACACTGAAAACGAGTAGGTACAGATATAAACGCAGGCTAAAACCAGTTATCTTGTATCCAGTTTAGAAAACTTCCGGCTTTCATCACAATCTCTCAAACCATCGCCGATCACAGTCACGCATCGTTGACAGGCTGATGCATCGCCCATCGGTCCAATCTGAACATTACACCCACATAATCACAAAAACACACACATACACATACACACAAACACACACACACATACATACATACACACAAACACATCCTCAAAAATACGCACATGCTCAAGCATGCACACACACATACACACATCCTCATAAACACACGCACGCACGCACACACACACACACACCCTTCCCTCCCCCTCTCACTCACCCTCTGCAGCATGGACTCAGACCAGTGCCCCCCGATGGGCTCCACGGCCCACTGCAGCACAAGTCCCAGCATGCCCAGCAGCACGTCACACTGCAGCAGGTTCATCAGGCTGGCAAACAGCGGGCAGAACGGGGGCAGCACGGGCGGGGGCAGAGCTGCAACAGACACACTGAGTGACTACCCTACACAGACACAGTTATACCTGAGACACCTGCACACACACTAAGTAACTACTCTACACAAACACAGGTACACCTGATACACCTACATACACCCAGAGTAACTACTCCACACAGACACAGATACACCTGATACACCTACACACAGTGAGTAACTATTATACACTCAGACAGGTACACCTGATACACATACACACACACTGAGTAACTATCCAACACAGACACGGTTACACCTGATACAGTTGCACACACACACACTGAATACAGTGCCGTGAACATTATCATTTAATTTATTAAATGAAAAACATTCAAAAACCCATGTGAAAAAGTAACTGCCTGCTTAGTTACTCAATTAACCAATGAATCAAATGGAATTGATAATTAGATTCAGCTGACTGAACACAGTCAGGCTTTATGGCAGGTACATACACTAGAAAATAAACACCTTCTCAACACATCCATCCACTACACCCACACAACAAACCTCTATGGCCAGCACACCACGATAACATCCCAAAAACCCATCTTACAGCTCCACACGGTTAACCTCTTCTGGCCTTGCCATTGGACCTGGCTGAGCACGATCTCTGCAGGCATTCACACACATGCTTACTCTCCTGCTTCCCCCTTTGAGCCTGTCAGGTGCTAATGCGTACCTGAGTCCTCTCCATTCTGTCTCTTCATCTTCCTCTGGGCCTCCTCTGCCTGTGCGACACACACAAGCCCGGTTTATATCAATCAATAACTCCACCAATCAAACACAACAGACAAATGAAATTTCATTTGTATCACGTATGTATTTTGTTTATTTGTTAGGATCCCCATTAGCTGTGCCCAAAAGCACAGCTAGTCTTCCCAGGGTCCATATGAAATGTATTTTAACATGAGGCATCTAACATGAGTATAACAGATAAAAACATGTAAACACTAAGAAAGGCCACAATACTCACTTAAACGTTCCTCTACCCCTCCTTTTACAGTCATTATCAAACAATGATACTCTCTGAATGCCTCAAAGGGTTTGTGTAAAAAAGAGGAGGGGAGGCTCTGTAATTGACACCCTTGATTGGTTAAAAAGAAGCGGAGGGTGGGGATTCACACCTTTGATTGGTCGGCGCGGGAGTAGTGGTAGAAGTAGAGGTTGAACTGCTTGGCGCACTCGGGCCTCAGCTCGTACAGACCCCTGCCCGTCACCCCCGGCTTCCTGTGACACAGACACCGGAGGGTTACTGCCGTCGCCCGGGGCAACAAGAAGGAAAAGCAGACTCAGACACGCGGAGAGGGAGGGGAAACTTACTTGAAGGAGGCGACAGAGTCAATCACCCTCTCCATCCCCGTCTCCTTATTCTCCTGAAGAGAAAGCCAGACAGTCGTGTCCAAACAGGCACCAACAGGAATTAGATTTTTCATAACCGTTCATTCTGCTGTTCTGCAGCTCGCTACCAGGTGGCAGACAAGTCACACAGAAGGACACTATTCATTTTTAACATGTTAAACAGTCTTCTATAACATGAATATGTTTACATGGCAAACACTGCTAAAGTGTAATGGGAAACAGAGGCTCTCATTTGTAAAGTTTCAGTATATTAAAATATTAAAAAATAGTAAAATTTTGGTATTTTTATAAATCTTGACTAGGTTAAAAGGGTCTTTGATTCCCTGTGTCTCTATGGTGACACTAGAGACCACAGTGTAAGGCAGACAGGTGGGAGACGGGCAGGTCACTCACGTTCTCAGGCAGAGCTTTGACCAGCTCACTGTGAGCCATGGGCCTGATGCACAGCTGGTGAATAATCTCCCGCTTGATCTCCTCAGTCCCCTGCACCTGGCCAATCCCAGGGGAGAAGCGCTCTCCTGAAAAACACACACGCGTCATGCCATCTGTACGTAAGCACGCATACACACGCATCACGCCATCTGTGTGCACGCACGCACACACACACCTGCAATACTTCACCTGTACAGTGCACGCACGCACACACACGCAGTACTTCACCTGTACAGTGCACGCACACACACACACACGCAGTACTTCCCCAGTACAGTGTGCACGTATGCGTGCATGCGCGCGCACACACACACACACACAACATCTGTATGGCACAGAAAAACAAACTTACCCACAACCATCATGACCAGGTGCAGCATCTCCTCTATCAGTGTGTTATTCTGCTGGAGCAAATCCTGACGGAGGATAATTCAGTCAGACACACAAACAAGCTAAACTCTACTCCAAATTGACAGCCTTCAGTTTCCCATATTCCAAACTAATGGGGACACCTACACACACACAGAGCATGCACACAGCTGAGCAGCCAGCAGAGGGCGCTTTGGGGCAGCACCTTATTGGAGTTCTCTCTGTTGTATCTCTTCTTGCAGTCGATCGAGCTGAAGATGTGGTAGAGCTCGAATCGGCTGAGTACGATCATCAGGAAGTGGTTGGGGTCCATCATGGACGCTCCGGCCTGGAGGACACAGACAGTAGTTGGTTGAACTGGGTTTGCCTTCATGTGATTATTACACAACCCTGCTGGAACACCCCACTCACCTGCAGCATGATCAGGTCTTTATCGAACATCTCCACCCTGCACTTCACATTGTGGTAGTAGTAAATCTGTAACAAAGGGCACATGTCAGGTGATACCAGCCTTTAGAGGACAGTCAGAAATGGTCAGGACATCCTGCTATCCACCAGACATGGGCACGTACAATGTCTTTGCAGTACTAAAGAAACAAATACACAGTGCATGGCTATCACGGCTCACCTGATTGACCAATGAAAAGCCATTTCTCCTCCACATCCCAGCATGCACCTGGGCACAGAGGACCAGGCAGCGCAGAGGGTGCTCTATCAACATGGGGGGGCTCAGCTCACTCTGTGGAAAGGAGGAGAGGGTCTCACTGTGACATTCTGACAAACCGAAAGAAACACCACGATACACGGAGGTGGGGGAGACAGGGAGGGCAAGGGGCGGAGACAAGGAGGGCAAGGGGAGGAGCCATGGAGAGCAGGAGGAAGAGACAAATGGAAGGGGGAGGAGACAGAGGTGCAGAGGTGTTCTCACCAGGGGCAGCTGTTCGGGGAATCTGTAGGCAACCTCGGTTTTACTGAGGAGAACGTGCAAACCTGAGGAGACAAACAAAAGTCACTCTTTACAGTGCAGTGACCACACCCAAACACTCATCAGGTCAGAATCATAAAAACAGTGCCTGCCACAAACCGAAACAGCTCTACTCAATGTAAAAGGCAGGGGTCATGAACATGGACCCAGGAATATGTAGGCCCAGGTTACAGGCTGTGAGATCATTCATTCACCAGATCGACATCAGAACACGGGGCTCAGAGCGGAGCTGGGCTTGAGCCAGAAGCTTCCGGAATACGCGTCACCACAGTGAAGAGCAGTAACGAACAGCAGCTACCTGCGAGCAGGCGGGACACGGGCAGGTGGATGCTGACTTTCTCCTGGGACACGCAGTAGCGGATGGTGTCCACCGAGTGTCCGCACATGCTCAGTGTGATGGGCTGCTCTCCGTCGGTGAAGCCGCTGTGGCAGTGCGTCAGCGCGGTCAGGCACTTCTTGTAGGCCTCCACCAGCACCTTCTCCTGAGAACACGCAGAGCGAAAACAGTCAGGGGCTCAGACCCATAACTGACCCGTTACTGACCTGAGCACAGGAAAGTGGCTGGTTTTTAAGGGGGGTGCACTTGAATGGGGTGTTTTTTGTGTGTACGTATGTGTGTGCAAAGTGCGCAAGTCTGTTAGTGTGTATGTATGAGTGAATGTGCGTGTAAATGTGTTAGTGTGTATCTGGGTGAGTGAAGGTAGGCAAGTTAGCATGTATCTGTGTGAGTGAATGCGTATGTTAGCATGTGTTAGCATGTGTTAGCGTGCGTGTGGCTCACATCTGTTGCACACCACTCCTGCATCATGGAGATGATGTGCGTGAGCTTCATCTGCAGGGTGAAGGCCGCCTCCCACTCCGGCTCCATCTCGATGTGCTGTCCCACCTGCCGCACCACCGGGTCCATACCCTGGGAGACACAAGCAGAACCAGAACCGGAACCGCGTCAGCCTCTGTATAAGTACACTAACCTCCCCAATATATAAAAATACACTACCCTGCCTTAGGGTCAATCACAGTTCAATTAAATTCCATATCCCCTTAAAATCTGTCAATTTATTTTCTAAAACAAATCTCTAAAATTCCTTTTCAGTTCATCTCAATCCCAAACTCAGAACAATTCAGCAAATGCAAATTTCAATTCAGTGTTCCTCCCACCAACAATTCCTTCAATTCTTTCCTTAAATCAACTCAAATTGTAGTAGGAATTCACCAGATGAGGTGAATTCACACTAATCCTCGAACACAGCAGTCCTCTCCCTGTACTCCTCAGTGGCTCACCTGCATGCACTTCAGCAGCTCCAGGAAGGAGTCCAACCCTTCCAGAAACTTCTCCCTGAGTTTATCAGTCCATTCTGACGGCCGGCTGATGAGAACATACCTGTGCACACACACGGAGATTCAGTGTTTAAAGGCACAGACCTCACAGACAAACAGACACACACACACACACACACAAGCTTGCATGCACAGGTGCACACACAGTTTTCCATTTAAGCTTGTACAAATAGACACAGCTGCTCTGCTCAATTCTGGACTCACATTCAGAACTCTTCAAACCTACAGACACACATACTCACACGCAATACGTTTTAAACAAATATCATATTTGTGGGGAAACACTTAACTTCCTACAATGTACACCTAACAATACTATTTAAAGGTAGCGCCTCAGCTTGGTTCCTCAGGCACCAACTTGTCCACAAATGAGTAACTCTTTATTCGGCCATCCAATCATTGTCCATTATAGCTGCCTTAAAAAATCCACCCCTCTCCACCTTAGCCGATATGTGTCAGCATTCTGGCACAAAATGGCTGCCACGCAGGTGAGGGTTGAGGAAAGCGGTACACCCAAGCAGCCCTTTGAGACCCCTGAAAGGCGCAATGCTACACGAATGCCTCGCGTTCGCGCGTGAAACAGGCCGCTGGGAGAGGGACGGACCCCGCAGCCGAACAGCCCCCGCAGGCGCTCTTACTTGAGGTCCCCGATGAGGCTCTGCACGCGGCGGAACTTGAAGGCCTGCTGCGCGGTGTAGCGCTCAAACTGGAAGCGGCCCTGCAGGTCGCGGTGGCGCAGGTGGTCCACGAAGGTGCGGATGATGGTGGTCATCAGGTTCTCCTCCACGATCAGCATGCGAGCCTGGCGGGTGGGGCGAGGGGTCAAGGGTCAGAGCTCAGCCTCTCGTGGGGAGTTAAGAGTTCACCCTCCCACAGGGGTCAGAGTTCACTCTGTCACAGGGATCGGGGGTCACCCTCTCACTGCAATCAACGGCAGGGACTCTCAGAGGCAATCAAGTCTCATTAGAAAGCTCCAAACCCGGGTGCTGAAAAACATCTAAGGTTGAATCAAATCAGAGGAGCACACAGGAGCCATGCCAGCTATTCAGGTTAAACGGCTGAGGAAGCTGGTCACAAAAGAGAGAAACAGGTCAGTGTGTGGACTACAGCCGTTCCCTGGGTATCTCCACAGCGCGGGGTGAGGAGAATGGTATGTTATGTCATGCCTGGGACGTCAGCCAAGCACTCCAGCTCTTCGTTAGCTTCCGCCTTCTCAACGTTTCCTCACAGACAAACAGAGGATACCGTTAGCTACTGCGTCAGTTCACACCCAGAGACGCGTCGGTCTGGCGGGAAGGGCGGCGTCCTCCCCGGCTCCCGCTCGCAGGCTCACACGCGCGCGCGCGTACTCACCAGGGAAGGCACGGTGAACATTTGCACCGACAGGTCCGTGATGGAGTACTCCCTGTCGTGGTCGTCTTTCACATAGTCGCTCTGCAAGCGCTCATAATTCTAATGGGGGAAGCAGAGGAAGAGGACAGAGAGTGTGTATGCGTGTGTGGGGTGACTGAGTACTCACCACTGTGGGGACCGTGAAGATCTGGACAGACAGAGAGGTCACTGACACTACACGCTCGTGATCATCCTCCATAAAATCTGTCTGAAGGCGCCGGTAATTCTAAACAACAAGGACGACATTCGTCTCCAGGTCAAAGGCCGGCTGCCGCCCACCCAGCGTCCTTCTCTCAGCCAACCTCTGACCCTTGACCTCACCCGCTCCCCATCCCCCCTCGCCACCCCTCCCCAAAGCCTCAGGGGCTGCCGTGAGCGGCCACGCCCTCCGGAAAAGGAAAGCGAGCCGTACGGGCGATTTCAGGTCAGCTGATCAGATGGCGGTGAGTCTGGGGTTCTGCACAGCAGTCAGACTGCAGCACATCAGACAAACAGGGGGGCGTAAGCCAGGGATACGGGGGCACAGCAGGGACCAGGCCGCGCACTGCGCCCCCTCCAACCCCGCCCCGCACCTTTCATAGCAGAACAAGCGGCCATCGAGGCTTAGCATGCAGCCAAGTCACCGCACGCTGACGAATGTAATTCATTTTCCCCTTTAAAAAGGATAAATCTCACAATTTTACTGTCTCAATACTACGCTGCTACTCTCAACAGTTAAGCTCTAATCAATAAAGATTGGGCCTATTCAATGATTTTTTAGCATGCTAATGGTGTCTTTCACACAGTACTTCCGCACACACATGAAAAAGCAGGAGGGGACTCACTTTTGCAAACTGGATGGCGAAAAGCTTCTTGTACTTGGGGTCCATGAGGAGGCTGCTCATGAACAGCTGGTGGTAGACGTTCCGCGCGGCTGGGGAAACACAGCACACAGCGTGTCACTTCCTGTCCGACTGCGCTACAGAGGCCGCTTTCCTACCTTCCGCGTGTCGGAGGCCCGCACTCTCACCTTTCCACATCTTAGAGTCGCACAGCATGAGGGTGTCGACCAGCGAAGAGTACTCGCCTTCCGGGCCTTTCTGAAGGCCCACCTGACAGAGTATCCTCCTCAGTGCATCTGGTGGAGAGAGAGAGACACACATGCATGCACACACGCATACACACACGCAACTGGACTGTCAGTTGGGATATATGCAGGCGCATATTCACAGACTCACTCACATACACACTAAGTAAAAGATAATAGCTCTGTGCTATGTGTTTCTTAGAGTATTTGCAGAGTAATTCAGAGTTTTATTAATAGAACACAGAGATGAGAGCTGATTAGGAGGGGCAGGAAGTGGCAGGGTAAACAGGAAGTGAGCAGCAGAGGAGCTGACCTGAGTAGCTGATGATGTGGCCCAGCCAGACGAGAGCTTTGAGCGCGAAGCACTGGTGAGCCACCACTGAGGAGTGCATCACCTGCACACGCAGGGGCTTGGACTGCCGACTGGTGTTCCTCTGCGCTCACACACATGCGCGCATACACAAACACATACACACACAAGAACAACCGCACAAACACACACATACACGCACAAGCACAACCACATACACACACACATGCGCAAGCACAACCACACATACACACACACGCACACACAAGCACAACCACATACACACACACACATGCGCAAGCACAACCACATACACACACACAAACACATACACACGTGCAAGCACAACCACATACACACACACGTGTAAGCACAACCACATACACACATAAACACATACATGGGCAAGCACAACCACAAACGCACACGCACAAGCACAAAAGCATGCACAGACAGACAGACAGACAGACAGACAGACAGACAGACAGACAGACACACACACAGACACACACACACACACACACTGTTAGCAAACTGATCATAAAGGGCCATCAAGGTGGCAGAATACACATTCGTCTTTCGCCCATCCCTTGAATAGCTAAATTCAAATTATTCAATGAAGTAAGTACAGCTCTGACTTGACGGTGGTGAAGTAGAAAATGTGTAGAATAATTGTTACTCTGTATAAAAGCATAATAAACCTGTGAAAGTGGATGGATAAGTTCAATAAAGCTAAAATTACCATTTTCTTGAACTTTTCAATCTTGAGTGGATGCCTGGAAAAACTAAATCTACAACTATAACCGTGATCGCTCATTCAATAGTGTTATAGGATTATAGGGTATCTGACATCAAAATTAGCCCATTTGTTTTTAAAGCACACTCACCACAATAACTGACTTGGCTTGCTCACAGAACTGAAAGTCCCCGTAACGCACCGATTTCCGCCCCTGGAAGAACACACACACGCGCGCGCGCATACACACACACACACACACACAAGCACACACACAAGCATATTAGCAAAAGCAATGATAATTCTGCATACCTTCACAACTCTGTGCTTTGATGGAGGATTATGTGTGTTCATGCAATGTTCACACACTTGACACGGACATTGAGAAGTAGCTATGAGGCAGGTATATTTGTCATGGTTCTAAAAGAAATCTAGCGTGGAAGTAAATTTAAAGTGTGGAGCAGCTCTGTGACAAGCTTTACAGCTGTACAGCTGTAAAATCTGACATTCATGGATGCACGTTCACTATACCCAGAAGCCAGGGACTGAGACTTAACGATTAAGTACAGTACACACCATGGTATGACTACAGCAGCAGAATTCACTGCATTTCAACTATATAGATGCTTGAGCCTGGATATGCAACGATATGGCCGCCTGTGTATACGCACACACACACGCGCGCGCACACAGTGACTCACATCTCTGTCCACTGTGGTGGCGAAGCTGACAGCCTCTTTCTGGGTGCAGCTGACGGCTTTCTGCAGGGTGTAGATGACCTGTTCATAGGTGTGCACCTCGTCGTTAAACAGCATGCAGTAGTACGTGTCCCCTCGCTCCCTGAAAGCAAGACAATCAACAGAATCAGTCAACATCACAGGAGGGTACCACACTCCTGGGCTTCTTACCAAACATAAGCAATGCTGAAAAAAAAAGGCTTTTCAGGCACTTTATTGGACCCTTAGTATAACTAGCCTGCCAATACCCGCCTGGGAAATAACTTAGCGTACATGCTAGCGTACATGCTAATGCACGCTAATGCAAAGGACAGCCGTCATAGCCCAGAACTCTAGGGTACGCGCAACCTTTCTCTGGATTACGGACCACGCAGATGAAGTCGGCAGCGTGTACGTACGGCGGCTCCAGGCCTGGCGGCAGCTCGTCCTCCTTCTCCCAGGTGAGCATGTCGACGGCGTACTTCAGCACGATGGAGAACACGTTGTAGGTGCGCGCGATCATGTCAGCGGACAGGTGAGCCAGAGGGTCCTGCAACACAAACACCCGGGTGAGTCTCCGGGAGCTACATCGTCCAGTCGCCTAGGTGATTGGCCCTAACCCAATCGCAACGTTTCCAGTCAATCAGCCAATCACTGCATTGGCTCAAGGTACATTACACTAAGCCCCGTTATAATACAAAGGCCCCTTTTGCTCTCACCCTGCCTGAAATTTGCTGTAACATCATAAATTGTGCAGAACGTTCTGAATGCCAGTGCAGTATAAATGACAACTCCTCCAATTCAATTAGGAAAGGTCTGACGTGGCTGTTAATAAATGTAATGCATACTTCTGCATTATGCTATTGCTATTCTGTGCTGTTTAGCTTCAGGCTTTATTGCGTTACTTAAAGTGTTGCTGTACTTTGTCCCTGCGGGTTTTCTCCTGCAACCCTATAAAGGACATGAACTTCCTGTATCCTGACGTGACTCTCTGTAAGGCTGTCCTTCTATAACCTGCATCCTGCAAGTCCTGTTTGCCAAGTGAATAATAATGCCATCCCTAAAAATACCGCTACTAATAATGACGCAGTCCCTAAAAACGTCAGCCAATCAGACTGTGTCAACCAACCTCCAATCGGGCAGAGGGGTATTTGGGGTCTTTTGCCACTATGGTTGTCATTACTAAGACATAGGAAAATGTTAGTTACAACTGAAACAGTCCTAAGCCTTCCCCTGAGCTATATTTCATCCTATTATCCAGTACTACGGCTTTTATTTACTCTGTCCTAACGCAGTTGGACTGCGTATCATAAGTTGCTCTGGATAAGGGTGTACCATAGGCGATGGAAAGCAGATGTAATTGGTTCACTAGCTGTGTCTGGTGTGACGGTGTGAGGGTAAGACCCAGGTACGGGGTTCTGCTGAGCTGAGAGCGGCCCCTGGCTCACCTCCTGCGAGGCGTCGCTGATGTTGGGCTCGTGTTTCTGACAGTAAGGGCCCTTCTTCCAGGCCTCTGTATCTCCACAGTCACAGAAGCCCCCTCCCCCAGAGGTCGTCATCTGCACAACAGACAAAGGATACTGGAATATTCCCCCCGCAGTCTCGAGTGCACATGTATACACACACACACACGCACACACACAGACACACACGCGCACGCATGAACGCACACACGCGCACACACACACGCACAACGCATGCACACGTACACACACGCACACACACGCGCACGCATGAACGCACACAAGCACACACACACGCACAACGCATGCACACCTACACACACACGTCCACGCACACACACAGACACACACACGCACACACACGCACGCATGAATGCACACACGCGCACACACACACGCACAACGCATGCACACATACACACACACACACGCGCACACACACAGACACACACGCGCACGCATGAACGTACACAAGCACACACACACGCACACACACACGCACAACGCATGCACACCTACACACACACGTCCACGCACACAAACACGCACAACGCACGCACACGTACACACACACAGAAAATGACATCCCCAACACAGACAACGAGAAACAAAATAGTTTACTCTAAATACAGAACACACAGGAAAGTAGATTCACAGGATGTATTAAAACGATTTACCAGACACAGAAAAGAAACAAAGGCAAATTTCAGAAAAGGGCAGAAAATGTGGCCACATAAACATCAAAAATAAATGTATAGAGTAGCGTGTGCTAACTGAAACACATCATGTACGTTTCTGGACCTTTTCAGACGCTGCTTAAATCATAATTATATCTAGCACAGCCATTTGTTCTGAGCATCTGTTCTGAATAAAGGGATGCTGTTTTGTTCAAAGCAGAGAACTGAAGCAGTGACAGTATGAAAGAAACGGCAGGTGCGTCTGTAAGGTCCCACAGTATAACTGCGATCCTGAGAATGAAGGACTGGCCCTCCTGGACGCAGCGCAGGATTGGCTGATTAGCCTGATCCAGCAGGGATTCTACAGAGCAGCTGAGCTCCCGTACACTACAGATCAGCAGCACTCAGACACAAGTGGGCCTGGACGCCTGCGTGTTCCCAGCACTCAGACTGCAGAGCGGGGGCGGGGGCAGGCCTGCGGCTGGAGAAAGCGCTTGTTCCTGGCTCCTCATACTTTGAGTGGTCGGACTGAGCACGCTCAGTACTGAGAGACAAGCTAAGGCCGCACTCGCCATTCTCTACAAACGGGATGTGTGTGTGTGTGTGTGTGTGCGTGCATGTGTACAGGTGTGTACAAGTGTGTGTGCGTGCATGCGTGTGTGCACGTGCGTGCGTGTGTGTACATGTGTGTACGAGTGTATGCACGTGCGTGTGTGTACATGTGTGTACGAGTGTGTGTGTGCGTGCGTGTGTGTACGAGTGTGTGTGTGCGTGCGTGTACGAGTGTATGTACGTGCGTGTGTGTACATGTGTGTACGAGTGTGTGTGCGTGCATGCGTGTATGCACGTGCGTGTGTGTACGTGTGTACGAGTGTGTGTGTGCGTGCATGTCGGGGTTCCTACCCTGTAGCGGTGCTCTTTATGTACACTTCCCAAGAAACACTGCATACAGAGCACACAGGTTGGATCAGCTGCACATTCCCTGGAGGTGAAAGAGAAAGAATAACAGACTGAAAAATGGAGGGAGGGTGAGCACACAATGTACAGTCAGTAGAATACAGTGAGAGAAGCATGGAGAAATGTTCACTGCAGAGCGGTCAACCACAATGGGAACAGCCACCCCCGTTGTCATGGCAGCACTGCAGCGTGGTTCTAAGCTCTGCATCACCATGGCATTGACCTCTGAAGGCCAAGGGACAGATCTGCTCCTCCTGACCCCGTTCACCTAATCCCCAGACACCAACTGTGCGGCTGAGTCTCACTAGGTCAGCGCAGTAGAGCTTGTCTTGTGTTCTGGCTAAAGAAGATTACCAAGTCATCTGCAGCTTTGACCTAGAAGACTGAACGTTAGATCTAGGCAGTCAAATACCATGTATGCAAATGCTTTCATGCGCATTTTCATAGAAAGAAATGAAGCGCCAACAGGCTTGTCTCAACATGCGTCATACCGTCCTATGCATCACATCATCACAAACACTGAACCATGAGGAACATGGCAACACAGGCCAGGACTGAACAGTAAATGCAAATCTCACTTTCTTGCTTCATGTACGCAGCAGTGACTGCTGACTCAATGCCTATATCCATGCGACACCCATAGGTATGACATTGTATGTTTGTGGGGGGCACGTGCATGGGTGTGTGTACGGGAGTACAAAGGGTGGGTGTGGGCATGTGGGGACAGTGTGCGTGGCCCGTGTGTGCGTGAGCGCACGTGTGTGTGGGAACAGTGTGTGCACAGGGGCAGGTGGGGGCATGTGGGGACAATGTGTGCAGCCTGTGTGTGTGTGTGTGTGTGTACGTGAGTGCGTGCACAGAAGAAGCTCCTCATACCTGCAGGAGTAGGTGGGCTCTCCCACCTTGAAGACATGGCCGCACAGCTGGGAGGGCTGGTTGCTCTGCTCCAACTTGGCCAGGCCGGTGGACGGATCCTCCCCACACAGGTACCACTCCAGCGGGGCCTGCAGGAGCAGCTGGGCCAGGAGCTCCTCGCTCTGAGGGTTCAGGTTGGGCCCCAGGCAGTAGATTTTGGGCACATAACAGGCCAGATGCTGGTAGACCTCCTTAGGGAGGTCGGTCACTTGGAGCCATTTCTATAAGCAGAGGAGACATGACAGCAGTTACCTTTCTGTTGTCCAGGTTACAAAGTTCACCCGCAATAATTATTTATGACATCTTCAAGCATTCATTTTTGGTTCACTAGCCCTAATTACACAACAACTAACAAAATACCCTGAAACCCGCCTGCTACTTGTATTGCTTTAAGTAGCAGACAGGTCTGAAGGTACTTAGATGACTGTGCACAAGCCCTGCTCCTTGCGTAAACCGTTACGTACACAGTTTTGTAAGCGGCTCTAGATAAAAGCATCTGCTAAGTTCCTCAATGTAATGTAAATGATAGCCAAACTCTTGCATTGCATCTGCGTATGCTTAATGGACCAAATGGGCTTGGTTAGTGAGCCCCTTGATGGATTCCTACCTTGGCAGGGTAAATAAAATGACATCAGCCCGCAATATGACAAATCCCAGCCAAGGGAGGGGAGGGGAGTCGTGGAGAAAGGATAATATTACACAGTGGCAGCAGTGCAAAAAACACCATGAGTAAAAACAGAATGAGACTGAATTTTCATTTGAATTTCCGTTCCCTTTACCACTAAAGGCATGTTACCGCCACCTTAACCACTAGTGTGAACTGCTTATGAACTAAGTAAACTAGAAAAGCAATGGATGCATGACTGCAAACAAAAACTTTCAGCATCTCTATCAATGCAGAATTAAAGCCGCAAGTCAAACAGTGCTTTCACATTATTATAGTCTCCTGATATTAAAAGAATAATTCCCTTTGTATATGCAACCTTGAACGTTTGTGATGTAATGATTTTCTGACTGTGCCTAAAAGAGACCACAGGCTGAAGTCATAATTTCTGGCTTCTGCTTTCGTGTTATTCTAAAGCCAGCAGGCACGGTGCACACCCTGCCTAACATTCCACACACTAGCAGTGACATTCCAGACGCCCTGCATGCTCACAGGACCCGGTGTTCCAGGCACTATGCAAATGCTCACCGATATCTGCATACCTGCCAGTCGTAATCAGGATTCCTGAGGAATACCTGAAATATCAGTACACCTGATGGAATCTTCTTCAGAAATATAAAAAACCAAATAACCAAAAAACAAAAAAAGGCAGCAATAAGGAAATCCTGGGGCTGATATTGCTAATAACATATATATTGATAACAAAGTATTATAAGTAAGATATTTGTCTGCTAGCATCACTGTGGCACTGACACAAATCAATCAGGCTAACCTAGCAGCAGAAAGACTTGCCAAGTACACCTTTTTGGATTGTGCCTTAACAGTAGGCCAGAAGCGTCCAAGATTGAGGGTTCAATCATTTCTTCCATACACTGCACTTCTGAATTTCCAAAGTAAGAAAGGAGCAGTTGACACAGACAGCCGTACCAGGACCGATAATCACCTGTACAATTTGGACTTCAACTATTTCAGTTTATTACCTCAATTGTAACCTGCTCAAACCATTTTATTTACTACGACAGATCCCTTATTACATTTCTGTTACATCCATTCTACCACTACTTTACACCAGGCTGGGCAGTGGAGGATGGGCACCCCCTCTATAGCTGGGTTCCTCCCAGATTTCTTCCCATCAGGTAGTTTTTTCTCACCACCGTTTGAGGGTTTTTCTCCTGACTGGGAGTTTTTTTGTTTTTTTTTAACCTCATGGGCTTACTATTTGGGGGCTCAGGCATGGTTTTTGCTCTTTTACTGCTACTCTGTAAAGCATCTTTGTGACAGTTTTCTGTAAAAAGCTTTACAAAAATAAAATTGAGGGGATTGATTTGATTGGACTTGTCATTATTGCATGTGTAAATGTGAAGCAGTCCGGTGGAAGTTAATGACAAGCTCCCGCCTATGCACACGCTCAGCCAACCTCAGCATGCAGCATGCACGCCTGGTTTCAGGAGGTGTCCAGTTTCTGCAGTATTTAAGGCTGCCCAAACAGGGATGGGGGGGATCCAACCACACCCCCCTAAACATGAGGCCAGCCCAGCGCCCCCCACCTCCCCCAACCCCCCCCTCCCCACCCTGGCCCGCTTCCTCACCCTGCTACCTTATACTGGCACAGGTGTAACACACAACAGCAAACAAAGGGCCAAACACAGCGGGACAATAGCTCACCATGTGGCATATGCAGCTGTATTAGCATGAGTCCCACCATTAAAACAATTCCAGTCCACTGATTCGTCTTCACCCACAGCCCCCGGGAAACGCTAGCTATCGGTTTCCTTAAAGGAGTACCATGGTGATTTTCACACTTTCTCGGTTTTATGTGCTATTTGCACAAGAGGCATTGAAGAAACACAGTAAGCAAAGTATTAAATATGTCCGTTCTGTATTTTTGGAGAAATATGCGTTTTAAATTCATCGTCCTATTTTCAACCGGTTGAGAAAGTTGTCATTTTTCTACGTCACGAATACAGTAACCACTCCCATTTCCACGCCCCGTAAAGAAATCTGACAGGACACACCGTCCTGCTGTTCAGACAATGCAAATATTTGACTAACGTTAGGTTCACTTAAATTAGAGTGCCTTTAGATTATTTCTGGTTATATTCATTTAGCTAGCTAGCTAACGGTAGCTAGCTAGGAGGTTTGCTTTCATAAGGCAATGTTATCGATAACGTTAGCTTGCTAGTTTGCTTTTATGAGGACGTTATAGTTGTGCTTTTATCTTAACTTGGCTAGCTAGATAGCAGAAATTATAATTGGATATAAGTCAACGTCCTTACCTTAGCTATCTATCGATACTTGATATACTACTAAGCTAGCTAGCTTGTGAAAATTCAGTCTCCCAAAGAGAGCGTATCATGGGGGAAGCTATAGTAACGGGGCACGGTCTGTCAATCATAGCTGACTGACAGTTCTCATTACCACGCCCAGACGCTTCGGGTGAATTTTTATAGTGGGAAATTTAGGCTTAGAAAAATACGTTTTAAAGTACATTGAAATGACTGAAGAATAAAAAAATTATGCACATTTGTTTTGTTGTTGCCTGAAGACAACTGGGAAGTGTCACGTTCAACCACCATGGTACTCCTTTAATAAGTGACCTTCATGAACAGCGCTTGGCTAATTACCCACACCAACACGCTGTTTGTAGACTGTTATACAGGTAGCCTGCAAGCTGTCAAACAATCCCCTCCCCCCACCACCCTCTCCCCCCACATACACTGTGCAATGTTCAAGGAGCTCACCAAAGGAGCGCTACTCAGATACAGGCAATTTGAGTGCAAACAATGAAAAAGGTAGCCATGGTTCAACAAGCACCCACAGGGTTAGCACCTGTGCGGGGGGGGGGGGGGGGGGTGACCTTTGTCTTGTTAAATATGTGACAGCTTTTGCGTGATTTGCGTTATCAAATGTCATTCAGAAGCAAAGTGAAAGCCTGCTCAACAGTGTGAATAGATCTAAAATCAATATTGCCAAATAGGCCTGCTCTCTTTTTGTAAGACTAAGCCTACCCCACACACACAAAGTAGCATTTTCTCAAGCGTTCCAGCTAAAACTCCCATGGGCCACCTGCCACGCAGACCAGCTAGCTTACTGCCCCGACACATATTTTAAGACATGCTCTAGCCTAAGCACACTTTAGGAGCTGAAAGGAGGAATTCATTAAACTCTGGCCTCTACAGAGAGAGCGCAAGCCCACTGCTCAGCTCTACAAGCAAATGCACATGAGTATGAAGTATGAAACAGATAGCGTTAACATTTACATGTATTAATCCAACAAATGTTCTGTGACTTGCAGAATGCCGCAGGCAAAAAAGCAAGATAAACACCCATGTAGATACAAATTTGTGCCATCTCTGTGACCCAGTAGAAATGAAGTATTACTGTATAAAGCAGTGGTTTGACAAACATATTTTCACAAAACAGGCGAGCAATTCATTTAAAACTAGAGCAGTCCTGAGCGACTCACATCTTATATCCTTCCATAATTAACAGGCAGAGGGACTTTTTATAAACCGCAGTCAAGGGTTTTATCTTTGCATGGGTGCAAAGCTAGACTGACACAGTTGATCAAACCACAAAAATGCACGACCCAACATACCCATGCCCTCAAATAAAATGAGCATTGTAGCCAGCAAATTACACAAACTACAATGACCTAATAACCTGGATTTAATCGTGAACTTTGATGCTGGCCTCCATAATAAGCAGTTAATTACCTAAGACACTCGAGCTAACTTCATGCTGAGCCACTTTTGGACAAGTTAACGTTACTGTACCGTAGCTTGATAGCCTTAGTAACCGCAACTCACACACGATCCTCGATTTCGTTAAATAACAATCGACTACCGTAGTGTAGACGTAGTGTTGTTTATCCTTTTTTATGTACCAACATTTAGTTAATAATGCACCAACGCCCAAAATAACAGGCAATTTTCAAGACATAATGTTATTACAAATAAAATTCGGACAGTTTATAAGTCTACTGAAACGTAATTTTTCACACCTGGTCTTTACCATCCTTCAGGTATTGCGCTAATGTTGGCTAGCTAGCCATCAATATCATCTACAGAACTTGTCGGTGTTGACGAATTTCCAAAATAAATCAGATAGTACAGGAGCTTTCATTTTCCGTCGTTCACTTTTACGAATGTATTCCTATCACGAACAGGTAACATTAGGTGGATTGCTAGTGGTCGTGTCGTCGTAGTAACACAGCATGCTAGCTAGATAGCTACATCATTGTTACGGCTTTGTTGATTTTGCCATTGGGGATTGTCAGCTAGCTATGACAACAACTGTTTAATTCCAGTGGTGCCAGTAGCATATCTGGCGAGCTAGCTAGTACAAATAAACAAGTACAGCCACGTAGATAGCCATCAGCTGAATAGTTAACGTTCATGTTTCCCACCTAGCTGTTGAATAACTAGTTAGTAGAGAACATCAACAGTTGACGTTCTGTCATCTCAGAAAAAGGTTAGATAATTTTCAGACTTCTATGAAATGAAAAGCATTGTAGTCCTTATTTTATCGCGGCCACCTAACGTCAGCTAGTGATATTTTTCGTTGGCTAGCTGCTACACAGCGAAAAGGGCCGCGAATACGAAAACAAGTCAAATTGAGAAAATTATGAATATTCATCGTGTTGCATAAGTTTGATATTTTCCTATTTCCTTGGTATCACACACCAGACCCCCGTATTATGAATATTAATACTGTCGCATTACCAAAGCGGTGTCCTTGGCAGAGAAATCCAGGAATTCGCTAGCGTTACACAGAGCGGACGGTACTTCGCGATCCGATTCGGCCGCCGCCATCTTCACTTACTCTAGCTAGCAGACTGGTGCAGGAAGCGGAAATCAGCCGTTCGCCGAACATCCGTGAAAGCAAGGAAACTTTTCAGCTGAGTAATGGGAAGCATTTAGCTGTTGCTTTGAAAGGGTATCAGTCGAATGGTTTGCATTACCTCATTGCGTGCTCATGCTGGGAAATAGTGTGTGTCCTTTCATCTTTATTTGTCCTTTTCATGCTTTAATTTTTACAGGATAATGATTTGGAATTCAACACTAGTTTTTTCACTGTTATAAATATTTAATCAAGTTAAATGATGCCAACGTAGCACCCAGGAGGAAGGCAGTAGTACTGTACAGGTTAAGGTTAGTGTAATTTTACCTCTAAATGTGTATTTGGCTTAGAAAGGCATCCAATGCCTTTCATTTGAAGAAAAATATAATAAAGCAGAAGATTGAGAAATGCTTACCTATGAGCTCAAAATTCACAGGTCTAACCAGTCAAGGCTTTGACCCTTTATTGAAAATAACCCAATTTATCTGCAGGAGAAACTTGGTGGACGTGTTATAAGCATTTTTGTGCAAAATGGTTGCTGTGCATCACGCATGGAGACAAGAAACCTGATCATACATAAATGCTCCTACTTAAAGGTGCTTTATAAATAAAAGTTCTGAGCAGTTGGTGTCTCTGCAGCCTAGCCACCTGCTATCAAATGGTTACCATAATAATATTTGCCATACATCATTGATCCGTAATTGCATAGGAAAGCCCAGAATTTCCTTGCCTGTCTGCTGGGCCCTTCTCCACAGAGCTCTATGACTCACTGTGTGTCTCTGTATCCCACTGTGTTGATCTGAGTTCAGGGGATAATTTTATAGTTTCCTGGGGTTTTCTAGTTTTGGTGAAATGTTAGATCTACCTAAGTTAAATGTGGTTATAGGATGTGTAACCTGCCAGACATGGTTCATTTAAATGTAAAGGTCTAAAACACATCATTTATGAAATATGATTTTCCTAAGACTTTTTCAGCCCATTACATTGAGGAACACTTGTGCCCCACTTGGAAACCACCTTCCTTTCCCCTGTCCCAGGAATATTGTGTAACCTTCTGAATTTGGTAGGTTGACCTGAGTAGTATTGGTTGGTATATTAAGAACACTACAGTTTTGGCATTCACCGTTTCTACACCTGTTACATGCCTGAGGCCATGACAGATTTGCTGTGAATTTGTCGAACCTGTTGAGCTGTAACTAAGGTCACCTCTGCTATCACTCAGAGCAACCCAATTTCAGAATCTCCACATAGACCAAAAAGTTGTATTTCTTCATTTTTAGGTAAATGAAGCAGTATAGATGTAATATAATTTTCTAGTGAATTCTCCCTCATCTGGTAATACATCTCCTAATTGAAAACATTGAAACACTCTTTTATCCTTACTGTCTTGAACATTTTAAACACATAGCAATAGCACCATGATGTGAAAACAAATGATAGAGTGATCCATTGAGCCAGTTAAACTGGGGGGATGGTTAGATAGCCATTTTTTCCAGGAAATTAGGAATCCCTCTTTCCCACCCCTTTTTCACTCTGCAGTCCACCAGCTGAGCTGCGCAGTCTTAGTGTCCAGAGGAGTACGCTTCATTAGCAGCCAGCTCCGGCAGAGTGCAGGTGTCTGCAGGTGATCGGTGCTGCTGGTGCAGCATGAGACGCAGGCACCGCTGCTGACTGAACCCAGCCCCTCACTCGACAGGTCCTGCAAAGGCTGCCTTGTATGGAGCGTGAAAACAGTGCAATGGGTCCAGCAGAAGCTACAGAGATACAGGCCTGTGATTGACAGCTTGTCCTAATCAGGGGTGGGCCTCGTCGGAACCAGTGGAGAAAGCCATAACGGAAAAAGGAGCAGTCTGATATTGTGAGTAAATGTGAAAGAGGTTTCCTGTGAGGTCAGTCGTCTGTTCTACAGTCTGCACTATTACTGTTGAGCCAACAACAAGCAGCAGTGTGGGGTCCACAACTGTTTAATATTAATTAAGCTGTAAACTATTGGCCACTAGAAATTAGTGGAAAGTACCTATGCGCTGGGACTGACAGGAGAAGAAGGCTGCCTTTGTTTCCCAGGTGCAGCGTCTGGTGTGTCTGTGTTATTACTGGGTTGGGTTGCCCCTGACCTTGAGAGAAGCTAAAGTAGGGCATAAAAACAAACTCCTGGAGCTGGAACAGTCCCGGAGAAAGACACCACAGGAAGTCCTGCCGAGCCCCGCTTATTTTTCCACATGGAATGTCTGCCAAACCATGTGACTGTGGGAATGCCACTCAGGTAAAGAGGCTGGGTTGGCACTGGAGTACTGGAGTCACCCCCTCCGTCTGTCGCTTGCTGTTTTACTTGTCTGTAGAGATCAAGCAGAAGTGGATGTAGGAGTGACTGAGAGGAGATGGGTGGGGGGATTTGGAGGATGCTGTGATAGACACAGGATGCGGTGTGTCTCTACATGTGTGGGTGTGTGTTTTATAAGGAGATGCAGAGACAGGAAGACAGATAAAGAAGAAAGGAAAGAGTTACCAAGACATTACATTAAATTTATTTGTGCTTATGCTTTTATCCATAGCAACGTAAAAAAGTGCATGAAGAAGGAGTGAGACAAACTGATAGGGAGATCACTGGCAGTACAGTGTGATCTGACAGCAGTAGAATTCCTCTTCTTTATTATTATTATTATTATTATTATTATTATTATTATTATT
The DNA here is from genome assembly GCF_018555375.3 of Anguilla rostrata. NCBI lineage: Eukaryota > Metazoa > Chordata > Actinopteri > Anguilliformes > Anguillidae > Anguilla > Anguilla rostrata. Next base: position 14,411,372 of record NC_057950.1, read on the forward strand.
ATTATTATTAATAAATCCGCAGCAAAATGTGCATCTTAAATATGCACTTAAGCTAGTGTTCCAGAAGGAAACATTTTTGCTCAACCAAATGTAAGTTTCAACACTTTGTGGTTAGTAGGTGCAATTAGAAATACTTGTGTACAGACGGAAGTGGTTGTTGATACTACATTGCCACCCAGTGGTATAAAGTAGAAGGACGGTAGTTACAAATGTAACAGGAATGCAGGTTATGACTTTTCACATGACGTTGTAGAGAAAGTGTGGCTGAAATTTTGCATGAAGCTCAGAACGAACACACACACACACACACACACATACATATATATATATATATATATATATATATACTGTATATAGAAAACAGTATTCATCCTGAAATGTACTATAAAGCAAAAATAATTATAGAATTCCTTCTTATCTTGTGGCCACTTAGTTTCTCAGAGACAAAACATTTTTTGGGAAATTAAGAGAAAATGGCAATAAGAAAAACCTGCAGTGTGTCAGGATAATTGTTAGAACTTCAACAATGTTAACTGATCAGCAGATTGGCTGTAAGAGAAGCCAGCATACCAGTCTGAGAACTCCTGTACTACAGTTCATCGTGCATGAAAAGCAGGGACATCCTACTGACCAAAATCCTCCCTCTCTGGGTGACACTATTAGTGTGGTCCCCGATGGGGGGGCATGTCGCTACAATGAAACCCTGTGCTTTATCAGGATGAACCGCTTGTCAGCCCGTCTAACATTTCAGTGTGCTTTAACCGAGATAATATTACAAACAGTCCCTCATTACGCATGCAAATGATTCACACTAAAAACAAAGCAAAACAAGAAAGAGCCGAGTCATTGAAGGACAGCGTGAGTCGCAGTGCATTGTTCTGTCTGCTACGTAGCTATCTGCCACTGTTGAGACGCCAGTAGTCAGGAGGCTTTGAAAAAGTGTTTAAACAAAAACAGTTAACAAGCCTTCAGCTTGTTTTCTCTTTCCATACCACTCCCCACTGCTCCTATTGTAGCCAGCTATGCTCCTGTTCCCATGGAGACTGCCATTTAAACAATATGGACAATGGAGTGCGCTGCACAGTAGCCTGGTTGTGACTGCCAGGTCCGTTAGTGGAAAGCTGGAAGGCAGACAGTAAGGTAAGATCCGTGGAGAGCATTTGTTTTTTGTTTTTTAACTTACTTTGTGCTATGTTCAATTAAGAAAAAATTATGAAAATCCTCAGCATTAGAGGGAGCAGGGAAAAAGTTAATGGAATGTAAAAGTGAATGTATGATTTCAGCCTCTTTTGACACTGTTTCTTGGATAAAGCTGTCAAAAGGTGGAATAAAAATACTGTACATCAAATGAATGTATTAATTTAACTAAAAATGCAAAGTGTAAGGGATCTGGGAAGGACTTGCATTGATAAATCAAGAATGCATCCTTTAGAAGATCAGGGATATTTTATCCAAAGAGGATAAACAGGTAAATTTGCATATTCAGGTGAATCAATTGACACATGTTGTCGAGTGAACTATTTGCGAGCTTGAACACTTGAGAGCATAACTGTCTGGCATGACACACTTCAAATGAATGAAAAAATATTCACAAGTTTCAAATCCATCCATCCATGTACTGGAACGCTGCCTTGGAAAGCAGCCTGTTTCTTCACTTTCTTAATCATCATCATTACATTAAAGTTATCTAAAGCTATTTAGTGAGCAATTTGGTTCAATATAAGAGAAAAACATAAAAATAAATTTTAATTAAAGTAAGACTTAGCTTGTTAACTTAATAGTGCCTCAAGTATTTCTGAGACCACAGGAATTTTACGGTGAAATATATAACCACCAAAAGATGCAGTGGCTTACAATTACAGTCTAGTCAAAATAATTTAAGCATCTAATGAATTGTGACCTCTCTGTGCCTTTTGCTCATACTGCTGTAATATTTTTCTTTCATCATTATTCCATGAAGGATAATCTAGACCAGTAGCTGACCACCATCTTGGTCCAAATGCAACAGTAAAGAATAACCAAACAGAAGAACACTACCTGACCTTTGTCAAATCCAAATGACCCAAAGCTTCAATGAGAGCCTGGGCTCCTCCCTGCACGCCGGTGATCTTGGAGATGGAACCATCCTCATGTGGCACAAAACCATTCAGAGGCTTGCTTCTGAGGGGTCTGAAAGTATGCGCCCAAGGGAGTACTTCCACATTCGCACCATACTGCCCTCCAACTGCTGTGCTGTGGGACAGGGGAATGTTAATGAAGGCTTGTTAAGAATGCTCGGCAGTGTTTCGGAGAACGGTGGTTCAGAAAATTCCAGGCCGGAGGTGGCTTATGTTGCCATACCCTTAAACCCTAGTGTAGACCAGAGAAGTTCCCACAAGCAAGCTGCTGGGTTGATGCCAAAGGAGCTAGTTCAGCAAGGCACACTGAAGATGGGGGAGGCAGAGATGCACAGGATTTCAGAGCCTCAGACTGCAACTGCTATGCGTCTAGAGCACATCAATTTACTTCTCAACCAAATGCAGAGACCTGCACAGAGAAACAGGATTACAACTAGCACTCCTCTCCCCTCAAATGAATTAGATGAATCGGAGGAAGAGTTCAATGCCAGCGTTTTTTTCTCCAATTTCCAGCATACCATCAGGAGCGTGTCAAAGAACAGAGAGAAGCTGTTAAGAGAGTTGGAGTGTTCCGAGGGCAGAAGTTCCTCAGTGAGGCAAAACCACAAAGACGTCAACAAAGTGCTGGAGGAAAAGCTAAAACTTAAAGAGCTGGAGCTCCAACAGATGGTTCAACTGCTGCTGATGATGCAACAGGACCTTGAAGAGGTAAGGGGACAGTCTGATCTCAAGGATACTGAAATAGCCTTGCTAGCCGAAAAGCTGAAACTAGAAGGAAAGCAACACAAGGAGAACACCGCCCGCTTTGATAACACCTGCAATTCTTTGAGGGGTAAGCTCCTAGCAAGCAAAGCTGACAACAAAACCTTTGTCAAGCAGCTCCGACAGCTTCTGGAGAAATATGAGAGGCTCAAAAAGCGTGCCTCTGCAGCCAAGAAGCAATCATATAAAGATCGGGTTGACAAGGAGTGCGCTGAGAAAACTCTGAAGGATGCTAAACAAGAGTGGGAGAAGTTAAACGCTGAGCAAAACCTTCTAAAAAAGAAGGAAGAGACAGCTCAGAGAGCTGTATCAGAGCTGATGGAAAAGTTGCAATCCATAGAGAATTACTGTGAAAAGAATGTCAAGGACAGAGGGAGACTGGAAGACGAGGCCTCCAAGATGAAAAAAGAAATGGAACATCTGAGGAATCAGCTTCAGAAGGCACAAAATGAGACTCTGAGACTTGAGAAAAGCATGTCGTCCATCGAGTCGGAAAAAGAGGCAGGCATAAAGCAGCTGCTGGAATCCAAAGAGCGAGTCAACATAATGGAACTGAAATTAGATGAGTACAGGGCTGAGAGGGAAACCAAAAGCCTTCAAATCAAAGAGATGAGGCGTGAAGCAAAAAGGAGCCAAGACAAGCTGCGGGCGGAATTGCTTCTGGTACAGGAGAACTACAAAGCCTGTGAAAAGATGGCTGAAAGTATGCAGGAAGAGATTGCAACCTTGTCAAAACTAGTGCTTGATCTAAAACAGGACAAACAGCTCCTGAAGGAAGAACTGGAAAACCTGCGCCAAGATAAGAAACAACTTGAGCACAAGAGCCAACAAGAAGGCAAGAGGCTCAAGGAGGTTATAACTTTACTGGGAAAGGAGAGAGACCTCCTCCAGATGGAGCTTGGAGACCTGAGAAAGGATTACTTAAACATGAGTGACCGCATTGCAGAAAGAATGGGCCAGCTAGGCCAGGATGAGACCCATATGTGCATTAATGAATGTATGTCTATTTATGAGGAGGCCAGACAGGATTGCCAAAGAGTCCAGCATACAGATGACAATGAGAATGGTAGGTACCCGAACATGGCCTCATCAGTCAGGGACAGAAATACCAGTCATGCACATAATTGTAAGAGCCCATGTTAGCCCAAAGGAAATATGAGGGCCTGGATTGATTCATAATTTAGCTTCCATAACCCTCCATTTTGCATTCCAGCAATTGGGATGATTTCAATGCAGAGTATCCAAAGAATAATCAAATTATTTAGTTTCACATGAAACAAATTAATATTCTGAAATCTGAATGTTTTTTTTAAACCACTGGGCATGATAAGCAATCAATTTCCTACACTTTCATTCAAGATTAGTAAAGACAGAGGCAATGAATTTAACTGCAGTTACAGCAGCCATTTGCTGAGGTGTCTAAGCAAAGAGAAACTCAATATTCTTATCGCATTGAGGAAAAACAAAATCATACTTTGAACAAGACCACTGAGGCAGTGAACAATAAATAAAACCCAATGAGATAAACATTGCTGCTAACTGACTGTTAACAGAGTTAACTTGCTTTCCCCAGTAATACGACAGATAAAGAAGAGACTGGAGGATGAAGAGGCCAGGTGCATCCAGGTGTGAGCCTGAACTTCAGATTCTCCTTTCTGTTTGGACAAATAACATGAATTTCAAGCCACTGATGCTAGCTTGTGTATGAATGTGTATGTAGTATGAATACATGCTATCCAGATTAGAATTTTTAGTCGACCATTAATGTTATTTCTCTTCTTTTGTAGTAAGTTTGCCAACCATTTGCTGAAATATTTATTTTTGAGTTTTTTTATTAAATGGCAAAATATTGCTAACATACAAAACAACTAGTAAATACAATGATTTCATTTAACAAATATATGGCTATATAATTTTCAACATCAATAAAAATTTTTTTTTTTTTTTGCTTTAAAAATGATCTTATTCAAGGCCACATTAATGGTATAATTAACATGAAACAATACACTGCAATAACTATGGTAAATTTTTTAAGGATCAGGGCCAGGTCAGCCAAGTGGATTCTTAACTCTTTATGTTTGTTGTGCCAGTAAACCCCTTGAGCTGTATGTTCAGATAGTAGCTAGATAGTATTTCTTACCTGCATGGGAGCATTAGGACAACTAATAGAGAGGGAGTTAGTGACCCACTTGATACTTTTTCCTTAATGTCTTATTAGTATTCAGTATAACACCAATATAAAACTGTAGCCTCACTACCAAACAGTCACTGTCGCATAAAATCTGTGAAGAGTTTCAGTCATCAGTTGTCTTAATGGCTCAGTTGCTAGAAGTGCATTTAGTAAAAACACAACTGTAGGCTTATCCATCTCCCTGACTACCCTTGTCTCCAAATACAGTCCACTGCTATGGACTCCATGAACTGCCAAACATTAACAATACAAAAACGCAACACACTAATCAGTGTAGGTTTAAAAAATAAAAATTAAAAAATAGCTTAAAGGCTTTTGTGCTGCTATGGTGGAAGTTCTACTATATTAACAGTCAACAAAAGCAGTCCAGCATGGATAAAATCCAGTTATTTTCCTGCCTAAACACCCAGCCTACATTATGACATTGCGTAAGTTGGTAGTTAAGATCACCATATTGAGATTGCACAACCAGCAGGGGCAGCTGGAGTGGGAAGACAGCAGTCCTTGCCAACTGAACCCTCCCGAACCCTGGGCAATGCTATTCCAAACTGTCACCCTGCCAGACTATTGGCCAGAGCTAGCACTGGCATGTTTGGGAACTGATCCTAGACTGTGAGGCTCATTTATGTGCAAGAACAGCTTTTTTAAAATTATTATTTTACTTTTTGGTTTGAGTCAAATTAATAGTTTGCCCTGCACTAGTTCTTCCATCACTACCTATGGCATCAGTACCCTGAAATTGAAATTTTTTGTACAAAATTTGAATGACATCAGTTCTCCCATTATTGCAACATCAAAAACAATGGGACTGCACTGTTTCTATGATTGGCCTTTTCATTTCCTATTTAAACTTTCCACGTTTTGTTTTTTTACACTTTTGCAGTAAGAAAACGGTTTGCAGCTGGCATGGGATCTAAAATTTACCTTCACTAACTGCTGAACGATCCCTCAGTTTCAGGTTTCACAAAGCAGAAGTGTAGTTTTGAACCGTTTAACACCGAACATTGCCATGAAGGCCAGCAGTCACAGGTTTTGTGCGTTTACCGTATTTATTAGTATTTTCAAAGTGACAACAGTAAGGTATAGAAAACAAACACAAATCAGGGTCTTTTCCACGTAGCTTCCTTATTTTAAAACAAAAAAGAAAACAGGACTAAGGCATATCAAGGCCCATGGAGACAGATGTTCTTATCTTTCTGCCAAAGACTGCTGTGAAAGCATAACATGTAAAAGTACTATGAGGAAAAGAGAACTAAAACCAACATTTGATTATTTACATACAACTGTGTTTTGCATATGCATAAAGTGGCGTTTCCAATATAGCTACTTGAACAGATTCTAATCACTAGGACGCAGTTTGACCTTTCGTCCTATGCAAACCTACAGCGTAGGCCCCATGTAGCTGAAACAGCAGGTGTAGCATGACTACTGCAGGAAAAAAAGATCCTAAAACTCTAATGTGCGTTTAAAAATCAGGTCAATTATCACATGGAGGAATACATTTTTTCCTTATTAAACCCAAGTTTCAAAAACTGAACTCTAGTGCTAACTGTGCGGGCCTTTGAAGAAGGCAGCCACAATTCTGCCTTCCAAATCCACTCTGAGATACAGTAGGGTCGGGCTGTCACCGTAGAAACACGCTTTTTCAACAGAGCCGTTTCCTTCTGCCTCAGCCAAGGCTGATCTCGGTGGACTGTTTTTCCTCCAGCACCCGGAAGACCCCATCCTTCTCCTGCTTCCGGCTCTTTCTGGCTTGATCTGGAATGGGAAACACATTCAGTTCAAACCAGCTTCACAAACCAGCTTCACAACATTATCATGTCAAAATACAGAATCTTAACATGGGAGCTGTAGCAACGCTAATGGTACAGTACTACCCTGGATTATTCTGCATCAATATGGATACCGTGAGATCAATATAAAGTGGGGCAGTTGGTGTTTAACCCAAAACAGTTTCTTTTTTTTTTATGTAATGAAACATATCAATCTGACAGCAGCAATAATATGTACACCTATCAATATACTGTAAAGTGTTGAAATATCCATTATAATCTTGACAACACAGATCAATACATTGCAGTATGTTTAACTTTAAGGTAGGGAAAACTGGGTAGACAGAACAGAATCCTGCCATTGAGCCTGAAAGGAGCGTGCGCTTGTACACACCCAGCAGGTCACTGCGGTCCAGCAGGAACTCCAGGTCCCGGTCACTGATGACCTTGCCCCTGCTGCCTTTCACTCTTCAAAACAAAAAACAAACAAACAAAAAAAAGTAAAAAGGGGGACAAGTTTAAAAATCCACAAGGGTAGCTGTTTATGTGATGGCACCTCAGCCACTGTTCCTGTGGGGCAAATAAATATTTGCACATTTACATGACAGAGGGACTCCTTACTTTTCATAATCTCTTGTCTTCAGCAGCTCCATCAGCTCAGAGAGGTCCATGGAGCCCCTAGACTGTTCCAACAGTTCAGCCTTTCCTCCCTTGAACTTATCTGAGAGGAGAGAAGAGCAATTACGAAGACTGACACACAAAAAAAAAACACGCAACAAGCACAATTTAAACCCATCTATGCCACTTGCAACCTCGAGCAAAACCGATAGGTCAGCATAATACTGCACAAAACCCCCTATACTTTAAATGCTTGAAGACTGTATCAGCTGCCTAGTCAGTCACACCAGTCAAATATTTAAAAAACAGAGCAGTGATCAAGAAACCAATCATAACGTAAGAAACACTTGAATGTCAAGCTACTTCAAAACAACACAATGATTCCTAAAAAATGATCCACAAACACAATTCTTTAAAAGCAATTTAGTCATTTAGATTAGAAGATGCTTTTAGCCAAGTGACAAAGTGAATTTCACATGGTAAAAGGCAAACACCACAAGAGCTAAGGATACAGACATTTACCATTATATGTAAGCAATGTACAGTGCATCTCTTAACTGTTGTGGTGTTGAAAAAGCCTCTGCAAAGGGTGCAAGCCATCTCAATGGAGAATTGAACACGTAAGCAAGGTTTGTATTCCACAAGGTTGTCACGCACTTTTGTGGATGACCATCTTCTCCAGCTTCCTCTTGGCAGAAGCCCTGTCCAGGATTTTCTGGTCAATGGTGTTGGCAGTGATGAGGCGGTACACCAGCACAGGCTTGGTCTGCCCAATTCGGTGACACCTATCCTGGGCCTGCAGGTCTGCTTGAGGGTTCTGAACAAATTAACAAATAGGGTCAGCAGTCTCTCCAAGACAAACACCCTCCACGTTTTATTTCTCTGAAAAGTGCCATTAATCCTTTTGAATGGTGAAGGTTACATAAAGCAGCACTGACTTGATAAAGAGATACAAGATAACAGGATCACACATCTCTGAAGACAGCGGATTAACTTTCAGACAGGTAAGATGGAGGGAGACACGCACCCAGTCGCTGTCATAGATTATGACCGTGTCAGCGGCTGTCAGGTTGATGCCCAGCCCCCCAGCTCGGGTGCTGAGGAGGAAGAGGAAGACGTTGTCGTCCGAGTTAAACCGCTGCATCTGAGAATGAGACGACAGGACAAAGGTCAGGCCCACAACACTGAAACACTCAAAATAACAGCAAATGAACAGGCTAAAGGACTGCGGCTGCTGCAGTGATGCTAAATGATTCACTTGTGCAGACTCATCCATATGGGAGATTGAGAATGAAGTTCCCCTTTAACTTCCAGATCCCAGAGGGTTGCTCCGTGTTCCCAAAAGCTCAGACCCCACTCACATTCTCCTCTCTCTCTGTGTAAGACATGCTCCCGTCCAGGCGGCTGTACTCGTAGCCGCGCAGGTAGCAGTAGTCCATGAGGATGTCCAAGACTGAGGTCATCTGGCTGAAAATCAGCACCTGTCAAAACAGCATCACAAGTGGTCAGAGCAGGTCAAACGCTGTGAGATGCAGCAGCCATACCTGGCTGAGCTAATACTACTTGTGCTGCTTTTCCACGGCCAATTCCAGGCTTTGGTGGTACTTTGATCACACCTAAGTGCCTTAAACCTGCGTCTTTAGTCCTCATTGGGCCAGCTGGGGTACAGGGGCAGGGTTAACACGTAGTTAATTATGAAATGATGGTATTAGCAAACATCTTTCAATGATAGTATGATACGTCAATAAGCACTGTATGGGAGGTGTTTGAGTTGGCACCACCGACAGAAACAAATTTCGACCACCCTGTGAGTTTAGACACTAAGCATAGCTTAACCTGGCTGGCCCAACTGTGGTCAAAAATGCTAAATTAACAATTTACTACAATTCATTTACACCACCACAACCTCCCCACCCACTCTGTGTTCACTGGAAAAATGAAACTCCCGCAGGGTATTAGTGGTCAGTACTTACCTTGTGTCCCCTCTTCTTTAGCTCTGGGAGCATCCGGTCCAGCACTAGGAACTTTCCGGATGACTCAACTAACTTCTCATCAATCTGAAATCCACAGGGGAGGCACAGTCCATGCAATGACAGCATATGAAGACAGATTAACTTCATTGTCCATTTTCATGTAAATTCCATTTGCTGTATCAAGGATGTGTACAACATACCAAAAAGTATAGTACAAAACAAACAAAAAAAGCAATTAAACAACAGCCCCTCAACAAATCATCAACAATGCCACCTTAGACTTTTAAATTGGACCAACAGGTAGTTTAGGCCACATTGAAGTCACGTTAACATGTCATGGTCAACTGGAACCACAACACAAAGTCTCCAGAAGTGTTTGTGGGGGTGCTGAGGGCGCGGCAGGCCTGTGCCCGTACCAGGAAGTCCTGTGTGGCGGGGTCCAGCGGGTACTCGATAAGGTAGGGGTGGTTACAGCACTTCCTCAGGAGCATCAGAATGTTCTGCAGCTTCAGGTTGATCTGGGCATCCATGTTGGTCTGTACACTGATAACAGGGGTACTGCTGGCAAGGAGAAAAGGGGGGATATCTGAGAATTCACCTCTGATTTATGTGAAAAACTGACATCATCGGGATACACTGAATTTGTAATGAGGTGTAAGCAATTGTCAGCAGATGTGTCTGTGAATGTTAGCAAGGGTAATGTTGGCCAGCTTTAGCTATGAGCAGTCGATTTCTCAAACTTTGTAGGAGCAGATACCAAAAACTCTCACCTGTATCTGAGTGATGGCATTATAAACCAAGTTGTATAAGGCATTGTTTTATAGCCACCTAGCCAGACAACCAACTTGACTAAGCTTGTGAATACCAACATAAACACCAGTGGCTTTTTCCACAATTCTTTTGTTTTTTTTTTGCAGGTATTGCCAATGCCCTGCCCATTTTTGGGTGTAGAGGATGAAATTTACATGGACAACATGCCACACAGAAGAGTACAACTGATAACTCAAAATTGAAAATAAACTGCGGTTACAGCCCTGTGCCTCTGCATGGCGGCAGGCGAGACACTGACCTTTCCTCCGGCTTATTCTTGGCCTCTTTCTGCAGTCTCTCCAGGTACTTCTCCAGGTCCCGATAGGAGTCGCCCGTGCTCTCGGTGTAGTTCACCGCCCTGGAGGCCCTGCGCTTCGGCCTCCCGCTGGCCGTGTACTCCACTGGGCGAGCATCCGCCTGAGAGCACAACGCCTTTCTCACAACCATGCGTCATCCGCCTGCCCACCCAATCACCGATTAATCAGCCCGCCTGCCCACCCAATCACCGAATAACCAGCCCGCCGCCGCCCAACCACCAATTAACCAGCCCGCCCACCCACAAATCCCACCAGACTATCAGGGAATCATAACTTACCTGTGCCTCCTGGCCCAGCATCTTGCTAATGGTTTTGTTGACCACGGCAGTGTAGAAGGACTCTTGTTTCGGGGTGAGGGGGGCGAAGACCACAATCTCTTTCTTTGGTGGTACTTCTAAGGTGACGTCAGTCTTCAGTCGCCTCAGCAAAAAGGGGGTCAGGATCTGGTACCCAAAATAAGCACAGCATGAACTTCCTGCTGCAGAGGGCAGGAACCATGAGGCACAGCTCCACAATCCTGCACAAGCTGGATACCTTCCCCCCCTTCGTAACCTGCATTCAAAATCATCCGTACAACTGAATGCTGGGACAGAAACAGTTTCAGGCTAATAGGACTTTTCTCCAGTCGGCTTACCTGGTGAAGCATGTGCAAGATGTTTTGCTCTCGTTCTTTGGCAACAATATTTTCAGCATCAGAGGTGAAGGTGCCGATGTCGAACCAGGACTCGAAGCTGCGGAGAATTAGAGAGTGAAGGTGAGAATGTGCACCTGGGAAAGGTTTCATACGAAGGGTCTCATGTATCCTCACAGCTGCCCTGACATTACAGTACGTCCCGCATTTGGGAAGCTGTTGAATAAACTGCAGCACTGGAAGTTCTCTTGAATCTCGACAGCCGTCAGCACACAAGGGTTTTTAAAAAATGGAAGAGCGTGCCAGAGATGGGGTCAATTCCACTTCAATTCATTCAATTCAAATAATGAACTGAAATTAAATTCATTAAAAAATATCCACAGAATGATGGTTAATTTTCATTTCATGTACGGACTACATTAAAATTCAGTTGAACCCAACCCTACATGAATCACAAATCGTAATACCAGCTTACTACTACCGTGACTAAAACTAAAGCCCTTTTGGTACAATTCCTGTATTTCACTAGTGTGTTCACCACACTTCGCAGCTACAGTGATACTTTAAATAATCTGCACACACACAGCCTTTACTTTTCTATTATTTTTAGGCCCAACATTGCATGTACTCTAAGCTTTGATAACCATCTATCTTCGCATATTTAATGTTGGAAAGTTTTGGCACCTCTTGAGGTCATCGAAGACGTCGGGGAGCAGGAAGTTGAGCAGGGACCAGAGCTCGGACAGGTTGTTCTGGAGGGGGGTGCCGGTCAGCAGCAGCTTGTTGTCGGTGGGCAGGGTCTTCAGCTCCCGCACCAGGCGGCAGTTCAGGTTCTTTATCCTGTGGCCCTCGTCCACAATCAGGTACTTCCAGTGGAAATGCTGACGAGGACGGTTTGGGTCACCCACACATTCTCAATCTCCTTCAGATGCTGTGCATCACCAATTTTTACAAAACTCGCTGAAGATGCATCTTATTATTAAATTAACACAGCAGAGTCAGACACCAGAGCTGAATGTCACGTCACTCTACCACGCGTCGTCACCTCTGCAGCTTCAGCTGTTGTTCATTCAGTGGGCCAACAGTATGCATGTTCCTGCAGCATGTCTGGCCCGAAGGGCGCAATTCAAAACCAACAGACCCGCCTCCATTATGCTAGCATATAAACTACAGATCTGATTTCTTTTAACACCACTTATTTCATGCATTCAGGGCATGGCTGTTCTCCAGTTGCCCTTGTGACGGACAGAAGAGCGGAGCTTACCTGCAGATACTTGCGGTCTCTCATGGCCATCTCGTAGGAGGTGACAACCACTGGGCACATTCCCAGGGGCCCTTGCGGTTTGCGGATGTTCCTGATCAGCTTTCCCCTCTCTAACTGGCTCCCGTGGTACAGCAGCACTGAAATCTGAGAATCAAAGTCAAAGGCTGTACGTCACAAAACCTGTACAAACTCACCCGCACCTCAGCTGCCAAGCCATCCGTGCAAGATGTACTAAACGGTGAAGGGTGTCACATTGGTCACGGAAACTACACAGACTTATTGTTGGGAGGTAAATGGAGAAAATTATTATTATTACTACATCATACTACCCTGGTAACACTCAAAAGTGGATGAAGCCAATATGTGAGGACAGATTTTAATCAAACACAATGTTTTTTCTGTAGGATCAAAGTCTTGGTTTGCAAAGTCAGTGTTTGGGACTACAGCAGCTCCACAGTGTGTAGTTCAAAGTTTTGGAAGCTTAAGTATTTCTAACTGGATGACATCTGATTGGACAAAAGCCCAATATATTTCAAAACACACATGAAGGTTATAGCAGGCTGTCACCTTTAGCCCACTAAAGTGCCCCCCCCCCAGCACTAACCGATGCTGCATCCCCTCTCAGTGCCAGAGCTGGCTCACCTGTGGAGCAAAGCGCTTGAATTCACTGATCCAATTGGGCAGTGTGGACAAGGGGCCCACCACCAGGAAGGGCCCGCCCACCTTCTTCTCCAGCATCATGGCTACGTGGGCGATGCACTGGATGGTCTTCCCCAGGCCCATCTCGTCCGCCAGGATGCCATTGATCCCGTTCTCCCACAGCATCTGTGCACACGGAACACTGGGGTGATGTCACTTATCAGGGACTCATGCAATCAGCCCATAAGTATAATTGCTAAATATACACTGGACTACTGCTACCATGATGGTGCAATGTTCCATAGGTACTGGTGGGACTTGCATGTGTTGATCACCTGCATCCACAATTCGCTTTTCAACAAATAACTGATGGAACTACCACCTTCCCTCCAAAAACTATGCCATGTTTTAATTGTGATTTTATTCAATCTGACAAAGGAAAGTCCAAAACTCATTTGAAACTAATTCAAGTGGAGACAGGTCCAGGAAATTCCCATTAGCACAGAAGTCGATAAGGAAGTGCCTGCATCACTTTCTCAGTTAATTGGCCCCAAGTCTCTTACGTTCTCTGCTCAGGCCCCCGTTTGGTCCCACTCACCCGCAGCCATTCCATGCCCTCCACCTGGTACCATCTCATGATCCCGCCGGAGAAGAGTTTGGGCTGCTGAGCGGGAACCGGCTGACCGTTCACGGTCCTCACCGGGTCCAGCATGTGCTTAGCGCTGTCCCGCACCGCCTCAGACAGACGGCCCTTAATAGCGGAGTTAGAGTCGCTCATCTTCTCAATGTCTTCCAGAACACCCTTGCTAGTACTGGCTTCCTGTAAATATACAGCATTAAGACTTAAAATGAGACCATGCCCCAGTTTAGCACTGTTGTATTTCTTTGACTCTGCTATATATCAGTACTACAGTGTGATACTATGTGGTACTACGTATCACTACCATTGAGATACTGCGTAGTACTATCAGTGTAGATGTGAATTTTCCAGTGCTGCAGACCGGACTTTCCAGCAAATGAAATCGATAAGTTGGAAGACTGGTTTGTTGCAATTGCCATTTTGCATTTTTCGCCATATTGTTGATGCTCGGATTACCTTACAGTCAAAAATTTATTTTAATAAGACACTGCCCTTTCAAAACCCAGGGCAAGGCTTTCCGATTCTGAAGGCCATTTTCTTGAGTGTGGAAGCATGCATGAGGATGGTAAATCTATCCCGATGCAATCCAGAACTGAAAGTGGCATGCAGGGGAAAGGCATTTACCGGGTTCTCAGTCCTTTGTTTTTTGGCCTTCGACATAATTTCCTAGGAAATAAAAAAACACATGTTAAATTCCATCTTAGAGTATATACCTCAGAACATTACAATTTTAATAATTTAGCCTGTTAATTTTTTTTTGCAACAACCTTCACTCAGGAAGTGCTGTTAGATTAAATAAAAGTCTACCTCTTTAGACATGATGTCTGCAATTTTGTAATCTTCCTCCCTTTCCCGTTTCTTCTTATCCACTGTAAGGGGAACACACAAGGCTTTATTTCCTAACATAAAGCAATGGCCAATCTTCAATACCCAACAAGGAGGCATTATTTACACATAAAAACCAGTATAGACGGTAAATGTCTTACCTCTCTCATTCTTTTTCTTGCTGACCTGCTGCAAAAGAATTCAGAGTGAAGCTGTCATTTGGTGCATATGGTCACTTGTCAGAGTAGCTAAGATCAATATGTAACACAAAGAAATGTGTTTGAGCAGCACGGCATGAACTATTTTTTTATAAACACCACGAATGTGTACAAATTTTCCCTACCGGACATGGCTTCAACCTTAATCGTTTTTGGAACCCATTAACGAGAACTAAAATTATACAATGTGAAAAGCCAAGCTAGTGCACTCACCTTTTCTTCAGTAGCCAAGGCCTTCTTTTCCAGTCTCTCTCTCCTTATTTTTTCCTAAAGTTAGCATTAAACGAGTGGAATTAGACAGAACTTGATGGTTTTTGACAGTTGAATTATGTTTGAATTATGAAAGTGGTACTAGTGCACACACGGCTGGGGCCTACCTCCTGTTGCTGTTGTTCCATCTTTGTAAGGAGGAATTTGGAGTAGATGTTACTCTTTTCCAACAAATGCTGAAGCCTCCTGAAGCGCATATCCTGAGTGTCTTTCCCCATGTTCTTCTGAGCCTTTGTATAATATAAAATAAAATTTATTATAACTTTGCAGAAAATGTATGCTATATGCCATAATGGACGAGACAAAATTACTTTGATATTACGTCAACTCATGTACAAATATATTTTCATGAAATATCGAAAAACCATTCGTTATATTAAACAATGCGCACAACACCCAGCTTACCTTTTCCATCATCTCCTTATCCTTTCTCTCGCCTTCTTCCATAAGCTGTCTCTCTTCCTCCTCCATTTCCTTGGTAATCACAACTTCCATTTTTTCTTCTTTCTTTGTGATAACAAGTTCCTCGACTTCATCTTTCACGTTCATATTAGCAGAATCTGGAAGAGTGAAAAAATAAGGTTTTGCTCTTATCCCCGGCAACGTCAAAAGATAACGGGTGGAAAGGTGAATTCGAGCCGTGCGCTCACCATTCCGTGAGATGGTCTTCTCCACCGTAGTACCCTGGGGCTCTTCAGACTCGTTCGGCTTTGGGCACTGAGGAGATATGCTCCGAGGTTCTTCTTTAACACTGAACGTATGTCGTAAACGAGGGAAAAGAAGCGTTCGTTAACTGTGCTCGTTCACTGAAACTTCAACATAGTTTAACCTTAGCAGTCGACTACGCGTTTTGGCTGGCTGTTTAGCTCGCGCGCCTTTTTATAATCTTTTGTAGCCGCTAGCTACATGCCAGTTACGTAGCAATATAGTTAACGGCTACAGCAAAATTACAACCAGAATATTGTACAAACGTTAGCCCGGGTGGTTAACCGCACATCCCCAGTTCTAAAATTATGACCCGAAAAACCCGATAACCACACGCTAGAATTCCACAGGACCTACAGAAACACGTATTTGAGTAGGTCCTGTAAAATTCGAAACTTCATCCAATATCTTACAAATAGCCAGTAACTTCGAAATTGCAAATGCCATGCATACAACAGCAACTGTATCGAGCTAACTAACCATAGCTACTTGCAAGCGACAAGCAAATGTATACTACATGCAATACTACATATTATATCAATATATAGTTCACAGGCAATATAGCCAGCCATTTAGCCAAGCTACCTGGGGTTAACCTGTTATTTAGCTATCATGCATCAACAAAGGACCCCAAAAAGTTTATTAATGTTCCACGAACTTACCAGTCCATATTTATTCCAAACGTCCAAAAAGCTGATTGAAGAAAATGGGCCGATATAATAATTACTTACAACCAAGTTGCTTAAACGTTCAAAGATTGCAAAAAGTCAGTCTTGGGATAACTAGGTGTTCAGACCCGTAAACACATATAAAAAAGACGTCAGTAGTAGTTCAGCTCCCCTCAGAACAGGGAAGTTTTCTCTATGCTAAAAAGTGCAAATATTAAACCAGTTATGGAAAAATTCTGTTTAAATTTTATCTAAGACCACAAAAATGTTAAACAGTCACACACACCGCGTGCATACGAATGACTGTAGCCAGGAAAGAAGAGGGTTGGGTCTCCAAGAGATTTCGCGCCAGTTTCGGAGCAACCAACATACAAAGTAGGGGTGGACAAAAGTATTTTGTTGTTTACGTTCAAATTCCGAGAATAGGGAAATTACATCGACACGACATGATTGATTACACGTACGAGTAAATATACCGTATTATATATTATTCTAAATAAATTAGGAAATAGGCATGTGATCGGCCAAAAAAGCTCACTTGCGGTACCCCTCCTGTATCCAATATCCAAATTCCGTCTCATTAATATTTCCCGCGAATACAAAGTTTGCTTTGATGTGGAATCGCTGGTTACCTGTACCTTCAGGGTGTGGAGATGTCATAAACCCTCCTAGCTATATTTTCTGTATTTTAGTTCATAGTGTAAGAAGCTGGTTACAATACTTTATAGGATTTTTTAAAACATCCTCTTCATTTTATGAATAAATATTGTTTAATGAAACATATCTATGCCAAGAAAAGAGGCATAATCAGCTCCATATACTATCAGCAGGGTAATGACAAACTTTTTTAACCATATCGCTTAAATTCCTTACCGTTTTAGGCTATGTGCGTGCCATTTTTGTTAACCACTTTTAATATTAGTTACACGTAGCTTACTTTGTATCTCCGCGTTAATCGTGGCATGTGGCAACGTGTAAGACAGATGGATAACAATTTTTACGGTCATTTCATCCATCCATCCATCCACTATCTACACCCGCTTATTCCTGGTGAGGGTCGCGGGAGTGTGCTGGAGCCTATTCCAACATGCAATGGGCAAGAGGCAGGAATGCACCCTGGACGGTTTGCCAGTCCTTCGCAGGGCAACGGTCATTTCAATGATTCACTAATGTATGTGACAGACTTTTTTTGTTTTGTTAATTGGACATTGACACGGCATTCACTGCAAAAGTAACCTAAAGGCACAGTGTTTCTGCGTTAAACTGAAGTACTCCGATATATAAATCGACGGTGGGGGGTCCGTTCAGTGTTACTAAATTCATATTCTATACAAATCAAGTAATTCTGTTTCGTGTGTCTCCAGTAGATGGCGACAAAAAGCAACCGTGGTGGAGACGATTTATTTAACCCTTAGATCATCAGCCTTTGATTGAACCTTCGAATTATGGAAGTTGTATACAATCCTTTTCGTTGCAGAGATATTAACAAACTTCCAACATCCAAAATTATATCTGTCCAACCATTGATAGATTGAAGTTTTGAAGTTAAAATTAGTAGGATAGGTTGAATTTTAGTAGTTTGATAATATCTCAGCAATGGAAAGGAGTATAGACTTGGGGACAAAGACATAAGTGCTCCTTCTGAAGTGCACCTGCAACTTCCAAGTCTCAAATCAAATCAAGCAGGTCTATTTTCTTTAAGGGCTGAGAAACATTACTTTCTGTCTGTATACATCTGATATTTGAAGTTACAGTTGCAATTTTTGGTGGGAAACTTATGCAAATTGTATAAGACTGATGTATGCACATTTGAATTTGATGATATTTGTGACCTTTAGGGTTGGGGTGAAATTTGAGACGAGAGCTTTTAGAAGTGACCTATCTATATGTACTTGGTTTTGGACGTGAATTTTTGGCTTAGTTTTTGAATGTATGAAAGTTCACTTGTATTGTACTTGTTCAATTAACAAAGTTTTAAAACTTTTATTATGTATACAGTGTGACTTACAAATCAGTTTTGGCTGGGTTCTCTGTGAGGGCCCTGTAATGTCACAGGTAGCTAGGTTACCTGGGAGGGTCCTGTGATGTCACAGTTGGGCAGGTTTCTTGGGAGGGCCCTGTGGTGTCACAGCTCAGGGGGTTACCTGGGAGGTGTTGGTGATGTCAGTTGGGTGGGTTACCTGGGTGGGCCCTGTGATGTCACAGCTGGGTGAGTTCCCAAGCAGCAGGGCGCAATATTAAATATACATCAAAGGGATAGGGGCATGACAGAGGACAAAGCAGACATGTTACCTGTGCAACACCAGCACTACACAGTGCTTCTGAGGAACACCTGAGACATTGCTAAAGGCTCACAATAGAAACAATCATCAGGAACCACAATACTCATAACCACCTAGAGCTCCAATTACCTAGTCTGTAGGTAATCAGACCACGAGGTACAATTTAGTCAGGAAAATGGCAAGAATTGTTGGGCTGAATGGTCTTTCCTCATCATTATGTTGTTATGCTGTGTTATGCCGTTATGTTACATTATTACTGCAGTATATATACAGTTGTATAAATGGATGCAATGTAAATCCTATGTAAAAAAAGTATTGGAAGTCTCTCTGGATAAGAGCACCTGCTAAATGCCTGTGATATAATGCCATGTATTCCTTTTCCTAGTGTCCCCAGTTCCTAGCTTTCTAGCCTTGAGTGAAAGCATCCTTGAACAAAAATCCAAAGAGGAAACCAGATGAAATGTCATCAGAAAATAAGAAATAGTTGAAAAAAGACATTTGAAAATATGAACAGATGGTGCATGTCAGGGAAAATCTCAGATAAGAATATGGCAGAGTATGAGAAAGAGAGAGAAGGTTTGGGTAACAGGGCAAAGCAGAGGAGTGTGTGAAGGTGCTGAGTAAAAGGGGTTCAGAGGAGACCTAATCCTTCCCTCTAAATACCACACCTACAAACCCTGTCTCTCACCGTTAAATAACAAACTCTCAAAAGCAGGCATTTCTGACCAAAAGTAAAGACAATGCAAACATGCTAACATGTCCTGTGTAGTAAATAAGAATGGGGTGAAAGGTCAGCAAGTCAGAGCCAAACCCACCTTCACAAACCTGAAGGGGAAGGGGAAGGGACGAAAGCTCATGAACTAAGCATTTCCACGGACATGTATGTATGCATGTATCTTATGTATGTTAAGTATACATGTATCTACTGTATGTATGTACTATGCATATATGTATGTATGTATGTATGCATGCGTGTACATATGTATGCATGTACCTTATGTATGGATGCATGTATGTATGTATGTATGTATGTGTGTACGTACAAACATCCCTTCAGCCAGATCTGGAGTGATAAACGTTTAATGTTTCAGTGCTCCATTTGAGAAAGGCAAAATCATAAAATTAAATAATCAATTTTATTTTTGCCTGCTTTCCCTGCTTATTGCAATGATTTAAATCACAGAGCATCCTGGACTGGTAACTTAAAATTAACAATACATACACAGAGATTTTAAAGTCATCAAATACTATCTTGCCAGTTTTCTTTCCTCCCTAGACTGGTAAAAATGGTTATAAAAATGATGTAAATTAAAAACGGTCTTATATTTTATGAACAACCACAAGATGGCGCCGTTTTCCCCACAAGCATTGAAACTCAGAAAGTAACAGAATAATGGGACCTGAGAGTGACTACACACTGGGTTTAAAACAAGAGACACAAATTAGCAGCAGCTTCAGAAGTCCAATATTGCATCGCTGCAGGCCACAACAAATGAACCTGGACAGAAAAAGCTCTTCATTAAAATGGCCATCTAATATAAACCAGTTTGCACCCATCTGGTACAGCTAGCACTCTTATTAGCCCTTCAAAGGGAACCCCGCCTGTTAAGACTTTCATGGCTTAAAATGTTATAAATGACAACATATTATTCTTAAACGAACCTTCTAATGCTGATGTAACAAAGCAACGGAGTTACAGAACACATTTTGAAAAAAAAAAAAAAAAAACATTCCAAAAAACCTACTCTTCAAAGGGGAAACCCCATATGGATGTTTTAAAGCAGCATCAATACAACTGCAACATGCATTCAACAGGCAGTGAGCTGGACTTTTTTTTTTTTACAACTGCACCAGTTTTAGTGGGCATAAGAAATTACGCTTAAATGCTTTAGAGTGATAGGTAGCTGAATAACACATTGATACCTGCATATTCTTAATGGAGACTATTTTAATAGCAAAATAAAAACACAAACACATTTTCTGTGGATGTCAATAAATGGTAACTTGTTCATTTGTATTCAAACCCCTTTGAAGGCAGGTGACTTTTCCCTGGATTTAAACCTCAAGGGAAAAACAGAACAGTGGATTGATGTGATTACTTACTGGGACAACAGCTTCCTCTCCGCAGGTCACATTACTTACGAAGCTTACTACAAATCTTTATCATTTATTTTAACTTTTTGACATTTGAGACTTTTTACCAGATACTTATTTCCCTCTGTTGGTGTTGCAGGCAACTCCACCCTCCCCAGGCCCATGAAGTGACAGTAATCCACACACTGTACCTCTTTCCCCCCCTCCCCCCACCCCACACTTTTGCCAACTCTTCCCCAACCCCCACACCTACCCCACTGCAATGACGGTTAAAGAAAACAACAACAACAACAAAATACTGATTACTTGGCAGGTTTGAACGGCAAAGTAAAAAACCATGATTTTATTGTAAATGTAGATCACTAAAGATAAGTAGGTGTTGGTTTCTGTTTAAGACTGTGGTGACCTGTGACCCCAGACAGCATTAGCCCAGGTGTGATCAAAGCTCCGCCTCTGCACCATGGTCACAAGCAACGGTTCCGTGCGGGGGGAAAAAGCAGCTTATCCAGACAGCGTTACATCTGAACATCTGCCAAAACCCAAACACCTGGAAAACCGACTCCATCCAGATGTGTTAACTCCCTCACACATGCACAGGAAAACTGTATCCTCTCTTCACAAGTCAAAGCAGGAAAGCAGGACCCAGGACTGTAAACACAGATGAGCCAGGCGCTCCTCCTGGCCTGACTATCCGCAGGAGCAGAGTTCCCTCTATCCAGCCGTATCCAGCCGTACGGGCACCTTCATGGGAACAATGTTCATGTTGGAATGTGCCACAGCATTCCAGGTCACTCCAGGTCAGACGGTGGGTTGAGCGCATTCCACATGGCAGAGCTTTTCCTTTCTCCTGAACTACTCATCCGTACACTCCTTCATTGGATAGTTCATTCTCCAAGATGTTTCTGACAGTTAGTCGTTGGAATCCGAAGGTTTATTCAGGCTGATCTTCTCACCTTTTTCCCCAGGACCTGGGGAGGGGGGGGGGGGGGGGGTGTATAATATTCATGTAAGGCTCAGAGCTCCGATTTGCTCCAGAAAACTGATTTGTGCTAACTCAAAAAAACTATTTAGGAGCCCAGCTACTAATTGGCATGCATTAGTGTGTTCCTCAACTTATGAGCATATGTGATCCTTGGAAAAAAAATATTAGCATAGAGGTATGTGCCCTGGTATGTGCAATTAAAAAATAACAATATTAGAATTTTTTTTTGTTCAAAAATATTTGACTGTATGCTGAAGGGTGAGACTCGCGGGTGTGACTTATTCGCGGGTGTAACTTACTCATGGGTGTAACTCGCCAGTGTAACTTACTCGTTAGGTACTTCTCCTTGGCCTTGGCTCTTTCATTGGCATCGAAATACCACACGGTTACAGCGTACCTGCGGAGAAGGAAAACCCCATTCCAGAGACGATGGTCACAGAGATAATGGCGGCTCGGATAAAGGCTAGTGGCGACGGACGGCTCACCTGGTGGCGTGGGCGGGCTGAACCTCGTGAGGGTTGCGTCTGTCGGACCAGAAGAGCAGCAGCCGGTCAAACCTGGGCTCGATATCGGCAAACTGGGCTCGGCCTTCCGGAAACACGCGCAGGAGACCCCCGTGCGCCTGCGACCAAAGCGAGAGCGGACAACAGCCGCCATTAAGGGGCACTGCACGTTACCATGGCAGCGAAGGTGCACTCCTGTCAAGGAACTAGTCACGAGAGCATTCGATCAGAAACTGATAAATACAAGCAAGTGGATAAGTGGCTCAGTCAGTAAGGGAGCTCCTGATTGTCAGATTACAATGGTCAAATCTTTGGTTTTCTTTTGTGGGGGCTGCTAACCCTAACCCTTAATGTACCACACAGTGGTGGGAGGATGAGCCTCACCGTCTCCAGTACTGCCAGTACTGACTGTGGCCTGTAGCTCTATAGGGCGATATGCAATTGGATATTGCAGTGCCCAGGGAATGGGAAGGTTCAGTCAGATAGGGTATTGTGTTCCATCGCTATCTAGCGACCCCTGCTGGTCGATCGGTTGCCCACAGATTGCAGTCAAATCCACATATGAAAGGTCATCCTCCGATTCTGTAACTGTAGGCTACGGTGTGAAAAGAACCAGCTGGAAACACAACTGGGTTCCTGCATGTAGGCAGCTGCGATTACAGGCAACGGGCCACTCTAAATTGGCATGAAAATTGGACAAGTTCAGTCCCAATTTGGGCGCTAAATATTTATTTTTTTAATTTAAAAAAAAAGCTTTTTTTTTAAAGGTGAGAAAATGTGTCCTAAAAGCCCCGAACAAAAACAAACCCACAGCCCTGTTTTACAGCATCTTCAACAGGCCGCTGAGGCAGAGGGGCTTATTAAATATCCTCACGTGTCATTAAACCCCCATTTAATCAATCTGGGCCTCAGTGTACAAGTGAGCCAGGCTTCCCAGGACTTTGACATCATGTCGGGTCATAAATCTACATGCTGGGGGAAGACCAAACAGATGCTTGTGATCCTCTGCAGCCATTAACACCCTGAAACAGAATTAATGTCAGGGTGAGGGCACTTTAGCACACGTTAGCTTAATGACACAGCACTGCACAGAAATGCAGTAGTCGCTCAGTCATTAGTGTTCCTAATGAGCCAAACGGGGACTCCCACATCCAACCCCATGGCACTGGAGTAACATCACATCTCTCTGTCTCTGTCACAGAGAGCAGGGGTGAAAGCCCCTTACTATATATCTTACTATAAGCATGTGACCTTAGAGCTCCAATCACAGCTGTCCCCTTATCCATCAGGGGGTGCCACTGATCCTGTTCACTGTGAGCACCCCTGTCTGGGATCCACTACTGGAGGCCTGGAGCCTGTGAGTGTAGGACAGGGAACACCCCCTGATGATACACCAAAAAGCCATAGGAAAAGGTAACCCTGAAAAACCAACCTTTTTAAGAAGAAAGCGTAACATTCATGAATAATGGCAATTTGTTAAATTCTCCAAACCCCAAGACAGCGACTTGGCTACACCCCTCCACAGGACTCCGCGTGTTCATTAACGATAGTGTCCTGGTTTGGCCTCATCTCCAACACGTGTGATTTCCCCGCGATGCTATCCTCACTGTACTCGGGGAGAACAGTAATGATTTCCACTGCAGAATCACACAGCTGACCTTACATTCACTTACACAGGGCTTCCAAAGGCTCTCTGGTCATTTGCATACCTTGGCATCCCAGTTTTTATTTAGGTAATATATACACGTGACACATCTCCCATCCCCATTTGGATTATCCACATGGCGCACGTATCCTGTTCCGTTGCCAGGGTAACACGCCACCATTGCCTGAAAAATAAATGAAGGATATTTAGAACACACAGAAGGGATAAATGTTAAAATATGCTGATAATACAGCACTGCACATTGTCAGCGTATTTGGGCTTCCTTTAACGGCTGACCATCTGCCAAATATAAGGACACGGGCACTGCCAGCTTCTAGAGTCTCAGACACGGGCACTGCCAGCTTCTAGAGTCTCAGACACAGGCAATGCCAGCTTCTAGAGTCTCAGACACAGGCAATGCCAGCCTCTAGAGTCTCAGACACGGGCACTGCCAGCCTCTAGAGTCTCAGACACAGGCACTACCAGCCTCTAGTCTCTCAGACACGGGCACTGCCAGCCTCTAGAGTCTCAGACACAGGCAATGCCAGCCTCTAGAGTCTCAGACACAGGCACTACCAGCCTCTAGAGTCTCAGACACAGGCAATGCCAGCCTCTAGAGTCACAGACATAGGCACTGCCAGCCCACAGAGTCAGAGACAGGTTGGACACAGTGTGTCGGGGGGGGGGGGGGGGGGGCATGTTATGGCTATATTAGCTGACAAATATGATCAGAGTTTTGGATCCCTGGTGCTCTGCGACATGCAAACCACTGAAACCACATCAAGATACAGAAAAGGCCAAAGACTCAAAACACGTCACTACAGCACTGCTTAAAACACCAACAAGGGTTTCAAAACCACCTTAAAACTCAAGAGTGAAACTCTGAGTTGAAACAACGGAGATAAAATCCACAGAGAATCTTCTCCTCTAACCACCAGACTGCAGCTCTATGAACACTAACATTTCTTATGCTCTTGCAGAATCTCGCGCTCAAACATGTACTGTACTACCAGCTACTTCACAATTTTCGAGTTCATGAAAAAGATTCATAACTTGAGTACAGGAAATTCATTAGACTTGAAGAGTGCATTTAATAAATCAAACGTGGGGCATCATCAACTAACAATGTTCGAGAAGAATAAACTTGCTCTGCAGTCTTGCAGTATGTTGATTCTACAGGTGAAAATAATGTGTAGTATCATGTTCTGATCAATAAATACCATCACAGATGTCAGAATTTTTATAGCGCTTACCCCACCTAAAGATATAATCTGTCAGCCCAACCAACAGCAACACATTGAAATACATTTTTCCATTAGAGACACCATTCGCTAAATTCACATTCCACCACGTAAAACAAAGAAATCCAGGGCAAACGTGAATCAAGATAATGCTGTAATATACCCAGTCTGGGAAAATATGGTTAGACAACATGTTTAAAATTGTAAAATTAAATTTCATATAAGAAATGGTTGGACTGCACACAAAATAAATGTGTTATGACCAGCGGTGAGCATATTAACACGTTTGGGACTTGAAAAAACATTGCAGGCCATTTTATTATCTGGAGCAATAATAACAGGCTTTAATATAAAATGGACAGACAGAAATAAAAAGTATATTTTTCTAAGATGTCATTACGTTTACAATGTGACAGGATATTTGTCCTCTGCGGAACTGTATTATTTCCTGAGCCGTGATCACGGGGCATCTATAGCCACGATGATAATGCGAGTCAGGAAACTGGTGAAAGGGTAGAATGTATGCGTGTTTCACGCTTGAGTTACAAACAGGCGGTGGTGAGGCGTTTCCCTATTTGGAAATCGTGTGATGAAACTATTTAAACGCAATGTTTTTTATATTGAAAACATAGCCCTAGCCCTTTGCGCATATGATACGTGGTTACATCGTCGTGTTTAATCATGATGAAATATTCAAATTATCTTGCTAATCATTTTACAAGGCTAGATTTGAAACAAACCCCTCCAGTCTCAAGACCCCCCCCCCCCCACAAAAAATCAAACAAACAAACAAAACAAAACAAAACAAAAACAAACTAAAAACTAAGTGACAGCGGGCACACAGAGATGTCTGGGCTTGTCTTCCGGTAACCTTCTTTGCAAACAAACAAATAAATAAATAACGGACTTTTCCCAGCCCTCCCTTACCCACAGCCCCAAGAAACAACGCTACGTGCGCTGCAGCATGGACTCATACTGACAGATAAACTGATTCCAAGCTGAGCCAGAAAGGTGAGACCAATTGTAGTAATAGCTTGCAGCGTTTTCGATGGATTTTCGCACAGTGATGCGAGAAACTCAATTTTACTTTTACATTTCTTACTGGACCACGCGGGGACTTACTTTTGTCCTTCCGTTAATTGTGTAGTTTCCCAGTTTGCCGTTACAGTGGCGGATCAGGTCGTCCACGCGGTTCAACAGAAAGCTGACGTTTTCACAACCAGGCTCTTTTCCGTCTATCCACGCTATTTTGTCTCCTCGTATGTCTTTCGCAGAATCACTTCTCGGACTGACCAGCTGCCCGTCGGTGAATTTACCGGATTTGTGGAGAGCTATTGCGTCCTCTAGAATGCACAGTCCGGTATCTTCTCCAAGAAAGTTGTCTACAACACATATGCCGTGCTTATTCATGCACGGAACAATATACTCCATGGCTAGTTTTTGCGGAGGGGACTTGTTCTGTTCCTTGGGTTTTCTGTTATCGTTTATGCCGGCTCCGGTTCGCTTCTCAGTGGTATCCGAGCTCTCCGAATATGTGCTAAAATCTCTCACTCTTTCTCTGCGCGAGGCGCTCAGACACGCCGTGCTGTCATTCCCCTCGCGGTTCTTCTGAACCTCTGATTCAGCTGGAGACATCGGCTGTGGACCGGTCAGTGGGGGAATGTTTGATGTTTCGGGCTGCTGGCAAATGCGTCTGTGCTTTTTCCAATCCTGTTTCTGGTGCTCCTTGCTGCAGTAGAAGGAGTTTCGGCACCTGCCGCACCTGAGCAAGTTCTCCATTTTCCCACAGAACTCGCAATACTGGCGTACTCTGTCCATGTCCACGGCCCCTTGCTTTTCCACGGGTGCAGAGCAGCCGCTGCCCTTTAAGTCCAACGGGTTCCACGCGTCCAGCTGCTAAGTTTTGAAGTGATCCACCACCACCACCAACACCACAACAAGCCAAGCGCGAAACCAGTTTGTCCGCATCACGACCAAACCGTTTCATCATACGCGATAGGATAAGCTCTCCGTGCGTTAATGAGATATTCGATTCGGGCAATTCGGTCGCCGCATCTTGGGCAGTCTTTGGACATAAAAACGGTCATGACTCACGGCCACTTTGACAGAGCCGCATGGCGCCCTTCTCCACAAGAGCTCTGCACGTCCTCCGAACACACCCCGCCACTGACGTCAGTGTGCCGAGGGCAGGGCCGCTCGGAGCCCAGCAGTAAAGGGTAGTTCAGTTCGTTGCCTACGCTGTGTAGGCTCGCGAGCTGGCGGCTACGCCTTGCCTGGAGCCACGTTATTGCAAAATCGAGACACGCGGGCTGCGTTCACGTCAACTGAGTTGAGACTACATTTTAAACCCGAATCTGTAATCTGTAATCTACATTCCTTAACTCGAAGCACTTGACTACAGCTGGAATTAAACCTGTACAGTCACCTGTGTTTTTTTTAAATGTAGCATTATCCCCAAATCAATATGTTAAAAACAAAAGGAAACTGCTCATCTCCTCAGGGGTTTGTGATGTGTTTGTGATGAAAGATTGGGGGAAAATGTTCACAATAGGTAACTCACTTAAAATCCCATCACATCCCATCTTTTTGTTACTTGCTGCATGCACACATTGTCTGTAAGCTCAGTGATATGCACTATGGGACCAAAAGTATCTGGACACTCCTTGCTCTGGGCCTGGGGCGGGGTGAGGTATGAGGCATACAAATTGCCTGGACTCTGAAAGACCCAATCGTTTCTTATAATCTAGAACACCTGCATCTGAATGTCTACAACCTGAATGTCTGAATGTCTGCTTCCCTTGCGACCCTGTCCTGGTATAAGCAGTTTAGAGAATAGATGGTTGGATGAATGTACAGAAGTAGCGCTTTAATCCATCGCCCTGTGATTTACTGAAGAAATTTGTACAAGCCTGCCATCTTATGGTGAAAATAAGCGCAACACTTTTTTTATTAACCAAGTAATTCTTATGTACTCTTTTTTAACTTCTTAAATTCTACACAGATTATGAAGAGTTCATGCCTAGTTTCTAGTCCATCTAAAGAACAGATCAGAGCAAATGTCCATCTGTATGAGTAGATATATGGCTCTGACAGAAGACACTTTGAAAAAGTTTATCCAGCTAAAGACATTTAGAGACTCTTACACTGAAAGAAACCTGAGGATCTACACATACAGTAAAAATATGGGTCTGACTGAGTCTTCCTTCTCTCCATCCATCACAATAAGACCCAGGAACACTCAGAAAGACTCCCAATAAAAAAAAAATTGTGTGGCTGGACAAAATCAGATATACATGATGAATTATTTTAAAGGCTGCACACTGCAATTGACTCCATCTTTACACATTCAGTGGATTAATTGCTTTGACAGACAGGTGACAGTGTACTAGTTATTGTCATTGTGATGTCTAGTTGATTATGGTCATGTGATCATTGTTATGGTCAGCTAATTGCACAGGCAACAATAAGAACAGCTGCGCTGAAATACAGTGAACTGTTGCTGCCCTCCTCGTCGCCGCGGAACTTGCTCGAGCACCAAGTTAAAGCGTCAATTCTTTGCTGTTTCTGACAGGATGCAGACTGACCGTCTATTCAGGAACTGTATACACTGACATGCGCAATTTCCTCCTGAGTCTGTGAATTTGGCAGTCTCCACCTTCCTTCTCTCCCCTGAAATAGCTGTCAGGCCGGTTATAGTGAAAGGTGAGAGAGTAATAAAATTACTTGGACTGATTCAAAGGCAGCCTCGGAGGAGTGTGGGAATTCAGCAGCCATACACAGGCACGCAGATAAGATTTAGCCAAGGCAAGGCATAGTTGCAATGACATCACATAGCTATACGGCATTATTTACCCACAGTTTAAAATAAGTCAACATTGGTAATGCTGTATGAAAGTAATGCTTTGCTCATTACAACCATACGCTATTACAGCCATATTAATCCTAAATAGGTTGTTTGGGCTATACTTTGACTGTTTTTCATCCACTCAGTCGCCTGTTGACTCGACTGCGGTTTACCCCACCCCATTATCCAGTTGTGGATACAAAACTGATATAACGAACGCATATTGTCAGTAGTCTGTATCAGAAACATCCCCTGTCCAGTACGGTTCATTATCTTTCAAATGGAACATTGTCATGCGCAATAGGGCCCAGATATCAACACTGCTCACGCGTGAAAGGCGTCTGCGTTCTGTCGGCGCGAGGAATCAGATTCCAGAGAATGTAGGAGGAACTCTGGCTTTCGCCGCAGCTGGACGCATAACGGAACGAACTGCAGAGCGGCTGTTCCCATGCATTCGTGTACGATACAGCCAACGCGTCAGAATATTTCACAGAAGTATTGACTGTGCCCGACGGGTCTCTTGCTCACCCAGGTTTTCTATGTATATACTTTAGATTTTTCGTTTTCTAGGGAAAATTGTTTTGTATAAAAGTATCCGGAAAGTGTTAGGCTATTGTAATAGGCTACGCTTTTTGTCTTGGGAGTTTTCAGGACTGAATCAGCTGCACACCGGGGAACAGAACAGAACCAGACCGTGAAGAAAATCGATCGATGATTAGAAATCGACGGACTTAACGATTCGCGTTATCGAACGAACAGCCACTCGGGGATGTGAAGGCTGCCTATCCGCAGGAGAAACACTTTCCCGAACGGAAATGACTTCATTTTGATAGCCCTCCTTGGCTGCATTTGCATGTGTGGTGTGAGATTTTTTAGGTACTTTTGAGGATGTTTGGTTTCATCACATATACGCTGTTTGGGAGCCGTATCTAAAGGCCTTTAGTTAATCCTCAGGATGTTTGCTGGACTGGTTCGTTTGGAATCCCAGGCCCGCTCCACGTCGAACACTGACAGTACCCACCTCCCGCTGGACTGGGCGATGGGAAGAGGTAATGCTTAGCGCTTTCTGTAGCGCTCAATGTGTCAAAAAGTAACTGAAGTCAAAGCTGCATAGTCGATAAAAAGGCATATAGCCCACCATTTGAACATGTATTACATCATGTAACAATCAAAACATCAATATAGTGTATAGATATATCCAGTTTGTAAAATAAAGACACAATTGGGGTTTAAACGAACACGGTAGCATTTTAGTCATGATAAATCTAGTTTGATGTATTCGCGGAAAACACACGTTAGCAAGGTTTCTAACCGGGCCATCAGTTTGTACGGTCAGCGTGTTAACTTTGTGGGTCAGAGACTCTAGATCACTCGTGATACCCTGAAATTAGCTCCATGCCGTTAAGAGCGTCATTACAGCTCCTGTCTGCTGTGTTTTGGTGATCATGAGGTTTGAATAATAATAATAATAATAATAGCCTAATAATAATGACATGGCAATTCTTTATTATTATTATTATTATTATTATTATTATTATTATTATTATTATTATTGTTGTTGTTGTTGTTGTTGTTGTTGTTGTTGTTGTTGTTATTATTGTCATCCTCGGGGTACGTTTAGGCCTACATGAAACACACTGTGACTAAATTACTTGTTTTCCTAATTTATAATGTTCAATGACAGCATTTTTTTACTAAAAGTCATTCTTATTCTTAGTTGCAAATAACTATCAACGTGTGTTTTAATGCAGAGAAAGAAAGAGCCGCCAGTGTTAAGGCATTCCTTCACTGAAAAAAATAATTTCACATTTTAGAACTGCGCGTGCCCGTAACCCGTAACCTTGGTGGTCAGAGATTAATGCGATGCCGCAGCATGCGTCCTGGTGGCCCATTGTCTCCGCATCAGGCGGGGCACTCTGCTCGTCCTCTCCAAACGACCTGTTCCACTGATTAACTGGCACTATGGGCCTGTGGATAATACGGCCTGGGCTGCAACGGCAGTTATTTTAAAACCGTATTCCTGTGTCTTAATCCACAGGGTAACAGCATAAAATCTTTAAAGTTTTTCCTCTGAAACCTACTGCATTTAACAAGTTATTTCTTCTGACACTTGTCCTCAAGTAAATAATGCAAAAATGATAAATATTTAAGATTTCATTAAACTTTTATTTTCAGCATGCAGACTGAAACTCTCCCTGGGATTGACATTTAAAGTGAATGTCACAGTGTACACTGTAAAGACTGCCGAGACTCTGAAACTGAGATTTGCAGGGTGCGTTTCCCCCTGAGAAAAACAGGGCAGGTCTAGCCTCTTTCCTCCTTTAGCCCTGAAGACTTTAATGTGGTCTGCCTTTCATTATTTCTATTAATAATGTATCTTCTTTCCTCTGTGTTACTGCCACAGTCAGCGAGGAGTAAGCAAACATTTCGGGCACACAATAGAGGCTTCAGAAGTGCTGCTTTACTGTGGCGGCCCAGCTACTGAAACTGAACGAGAACTCCACAGCTGCGCCGCTCGTTCGCTAGCCCCAGCCGCCGTCTCACATCTGGGGCTGTTTAATCAGCTGAGGCCTCTTTATTTATACGCACAGAGGCTCACACAACATACGCTTAAGCCGGGATAAAGGCCTCGCGCTGACACAAATAGTTCCTTTTGGGAAAAGTCTAGCTGGCTCCCTGTGAGAGCTTGGTTGTTTAAAATGAGGTTTCAAGTTTTAAAGAGATTTGCCTGAATTATGCTGAAAAACATTCTCCTCGCTGAAACTTTTACTCTTAGTAAACATTTTTGCTGTTGATTTGATTTTCTATTATATGAAGTCTAGCATATGAAAATTGTGTGGTAGCTGTGTGTGTGTGTGTGTGTGTGTGTGTCTGTGTGGTAATCGTGTGTGTGCGTGTGTGTGTGTGTCTGTCTGTGTTTATGACTCTAGTTGCAGCTGCTCTGTTTCCCCTGTGGCATGACAGGAAGTGTGTGGCAGTCCATGAGGGCTCACAGAAAATAAAACGTGGACGGTAACAGGGCCCGAAGCATGTGCTGCTCTGTGGCTTTGGCATATGTCCCCGCAAGCTTCTCATAGGGCTGCAGAGGTATGGAGATTAATGGCAGTGTTACACCAAGTATAATCTGTGAGATGGAGCCCATCCTGATCTTAAGCCTGCGTGCAGACCTGTGCTTCTAGCTCTGACCTCCATGGAGTCTTTACCTCCAGAGATGAACACAGGATGGTTCAGCAGAAATCTGGCGTGATTTTCCGTAATAACAACAAGCGTAAATGACGGGTGTCATGTGTCACGCATCCGCTGAGGCCCGCACGCAAAGAGACAGTGAAGCCACGCAGCTGATTCACTCCACTTCCTGTAAAACAGAGGGTAAAAAAGAGGAAGAGCCACTTTCACTTCCTGTGATGGCTTAAAGGCATTCGGCGGTGCTGCTTGGCCAAGCTCTCAGATGTGCTGAGGACGCTTAACGTGCCGCTCCGGGACGGTCTGATGACCTCGCAGACATGTGGCTTCTGAGGCTCTCTGTGACGCTGAGCTGAGGTCCCCGGGGCCCGTACAGCTGCTGGGGCCCCAGGGGCCTGGAGTGTAAAAACACACCCTTTAGCAAGCGACAGCTCCAGCTTCGAGTGGCCGTTTCCTGTGGACGCGTCTCAGTCTCTCTCTCTCGAGGTGGAGTAAGTATCGCTGTCAGATTGGGGCTTAAGAAATTAAGCATTTAAATGTTTTTTTTTTTTTTGCTTTGTTGAATTGAAAAGGGCTCTGAGATTGATGGGGTTTAACGGCCTTTAAGGTTAAAGGGTGTCCCAGTGTTCAGGCTGGCTTTTGTGGTGCTTGCTTCTTTGTATTGATGTTGCACGCGCTAACCTGCAGTGCTTTGTGGGGTTTTTTCACGTTCCCCCTGGGGGACAAGGATTCAAACTCTGGGGCGGTAATGCGGCGTCAGTGATGTGGTCTGTTTCATGAAGCTCACAATGGGCTCCTGGACCATTTCCTTCCTCCTGAAAGGGAAAATGGCGGTAGGGTAACCTGAGCATGGCGCTGTGGTCTTCCCTTTCCCTCCGGAACAAAGCGGCGTTCGAGTCGCACCACAGATGGTGTGTGTGGCTATCTGGCCATGGCTTTCTCTGGGTTAGTGTAAAAGGTACTTGTGTGGGTTAGTGTGAAAACCACTGTCTTGCTAGAAGGAAGTTACATGCATCCATCCATCCATTATCTATACTTGCTTATCCTGGTCAGAGTCACAAGGTGTGCTGAAGCCTATCCCAGCGTGCATTAGGTGAGAGGCGCAAATTCAATATAATAATAATAATAATATCATGCATTGCATATTGCCGCAAATCCCTAAGAGAACCCAACAGCATAGCTGTTCCTGAGCACATTGCGATGTTAAGCCTGCTACCTAACACCATGGTCATTTCAGCCTGCCCAACACCATGGCAGTTTCAGCCTGCCCAACACCATGGTCATTTCAGCCTGCCCAACACCATGGCAGTTTCAGCCACGAGAGTGTCGCTGCTAGCACAGCAGGACGGGCCCTGTCTGATTAGCTGGAGCAGGAGCCCCCCCAGGGTTCTCTTGTGTCCAGCACTGTGAAAGACAGCACTGTTTCCTCTGAAAGTGCTGGGGGTGGGGGAGGGGGTCAGGAGAAAGGGCTTAACTGAAGCACACAGAGAGAGGCACACAGAGAGAGGCAGAGTCTGCGCCAAGGAACATGATCTGGGCCAGTCAGTCTGTCAGCCCATCATGAAAAAGCCTTAAATGTTTAAAAATCTCTGGTTTAAATGTTGGTTTCTTAATACATTGTGTAGGTGTGCAAGTGTGAGAGTGTGTTTGTGTACGTGTGTGTGTGTGTGTGTGAGTGAGAGAGAAAGTGAAACTGTAAGCTGTAAGAAGGATACACTAGATACACACTCACTCTGAGGGTTTTCTCCTTTAGCAGGTGCCTCAGGTGCAGCTCCAGGTGCAGCCCCGGGCGTGGTCTCCTCTGGGGGCGGCTCTCGCAGGAAGCTGGGCAGGAGGCCGGGGTATATGAGGGTGCAGGAGGAGGGCAGGAGGCCCCTGGTGAACCCCGCCCAGTGCGCCCCTCTGGACTCAGGCCGCGCCTCTCACCCTCCCCCTCCCTCCTCCGCTGCATCCCCGGGGGGGCAGCACTACTGTCACAGCACCCCCTCAGTCTGCGACCCCGCCCCATCGGATAGGCCACTCCCTCACAGCGGCTCTGGCCCTGCCTCATCAGACAGGCCCCTCCCCCCCAGCAGTTCTGGCCCCACCCCTTCAGACAGACCCCTCCCCCAAAACGGCTCCAGCCCCACCCTTTCGGACAGGCCCCTCCCCCACAGCAGCTCTGGTTCCGCCCCATCACACAGGTCCCTCCCCCAAATCAGCTCCAGCCCCACCCCATTGCACAGGCCCCTCCCCCACAGCAGCCTCAGGTGTTCTCGGGGCGTGTCGCCCTGTGGGGCGGACTCTTTAGCGCCCTCTGCAGGGGACCAGTTCACCTCCAGCTTCAGCTTCATACGGCTGTCTCTGACCTCTGAGCCCACAACGGACTGCAGCCCACCCTCGCCCAGCACATTAGGGTCTCCCCCAGGGGATCTAGGGCCGGGATCCGCCCTGCCTGAGCAGTCAGTCACCGCGGTAACGGATAAACCTGCGGACCCGGCGGGAGGGCAGTGGGTCAGTAGGGAGGGCCGGGGAGACCCAGCGGTGACCCCCGAATTGAAGGACCTCCTCCCAGACTCGGACTCCTGCTCCCTCTCAGTGGATTCCTCAGACTCGGCCTCGGCCTCCTCCGTCACCTCCGGGTACGAGAGTGCCACGCCCTGCGGGGACGGCTGGGACGCCCTGCTGAAGAGGTACGAGGGGATCCTGCAGGACTGCCTGCACAGCAACCGCAGAAACGCCCAGGTGAGCTTGCCTCTGAGACTG
Organism: Anguilla rostrata; assembly: GCF_018555375.3. Lineage (NCBI taxonomy): Eukaryota > Metazoa > Chordata > Actinopteri > Anguilliformes > Anguillidae > Anguilla > Anguilla rostrata. The sequence continues at coordinate 14,446,311 of NC_057950.1, forward strand.
GTCACATGAACAGAGTCATCTGCTCGTCATGTGCAGGCTGTACCGCTCAGAGCGTGTTTGTTGCTGTTGAATGGAAGCTAGTTGTTAAATGCATTTGTTTCTGTCTTTCTCCTGTATAATGGTGCCACACAGCAGCAGAGCGATAGAGAGCAGCAGAGTGGTTGAGAGCTGCAGAGTGGTAGAGAGCAGCAGATTGGTAGAGAGCAGCAGAGCGATAGAGAGCAGCAGAGCAGTACAGAGTGATACAGAGGGGTAAAGACTGATTCAGAGCGGTACAGGGTGGACTGATACATACGTGGTGTGAGAGGTTTGCTGTGGGTTCTCCCCCAGATCGAGGCCATGATGTTGAAGCTGCAGAGGCTCCAGCAGAAGGCCGTCCTGGAAGATGATTATGACACAGGTAAGGGCACACCTGGCGCTCATTACCGCCACTTCATCACCTCCTCACCCCGCTTGGCCTGACCAGATCCCCCCAATCAGGCCTTTAGTGCAGCACAGAGCTGTCATCCTGTTAATAAAAGCAGCTTCATCAGCTCATCTGATCTTCTGAGACATTTTGAAACTAGTGTCATGTTCCCACTGGCCACGTCAGTGATCAGTCGCAGTTGAATTGTACGTAGTTGTTCTTATAAGCTGAATGTGTGGCAACAGCCCTGTTAAGCAATGACAGCACTTCCTCTGTCTGTTTCTAGTGTAGCAGACTTCAGGGCTGGCTTCCCTCTCTGCCTGTGAGCGGCGATCTCTTTCTGGGTTAGGGCGTTGGGTGTCCGGCGGCTCTTTTGGTTGGCGGGACAGAGAGGGGCTTGTGTGGAGGTTCAATGGCCCGTCTGTCCCGAGATCCCCTGGCGTGTCTTTCACGCGATCGGTCTTCGTTTGCGCACTTTCCCCGGGGACTGACGCCCCTTTCAGTCTCCACTGCTTCTCAAACGGGAACAGAAAGGCGGACCGTTGATAATCTTTCTCTTATTCCACCTGACCAGTCCACTAAAATATGTTTCAGAAAACATTTAAGGTGAGAAATAGGCAATGCGGTTCCTAATCTTATTAAATATTTGATCTGCAACACCTAGCTTTGAAAGGTTGAGTTTCATGAGCCAGAGCGAGATTCGTTGGATGCATTTGCGGAGGGCGGAGTACATTCTGTGCAAGTACAGAACCCGCGAATGTACCGAGCCACTCACAGAACTGCATCCATCCATCATGCACTGTGAGCCTCTCCATAGAAAGGGAATAGAGTGGAAATCCTGAATCAGCTCGTCAGTTTATAATCATCAGTCTGATCTCCCCAGTTTTGCTTCAAATCTGCGGAGAATCCAGTGTCCTCCAAAAAACAAAGAATATGCTCAAGTTGTCAATTTTGGGCTACCTTTGATCTCCCATAGGGGGCACTGTTACACAGGAAATGGCCTGTGCAGTTCTTTTCTTCGAGTTTAATTAATTTATTTTTGGTCATCTGTACAAGAAAACATTTCAGTAGCAGAAATTATCAACAATATGTTGGCCTATAGATTTTTTAAATTTTTTTTAATTTAAAAGGCAAAACCAAAACATTCTGCCCAGTAACTTGTTACAATTTGGCTACAAATTAAGATATTTTTTAACAAATTGAAAGCTGATTTGAACAGAACTACTATTTTAGCTGAATAAATGGGGATGCTGGACAGCTGCACATTGCTGCCCTCTAATGGACATGTGTGTAGTGGCAGGTCTTAACCTCCTGCAGGGCCGAATTCCAGCTGTGGGCCTCTCTTTCCCTCCTACGCTCATGTGACCACATTCCTGCTCCTTCTGCGGCCCAGATCTGCCTCTGCCAAGGGGCACACGGTCTGTCACAGAGGCTGGGCCCCGCTGTGAAGTCAAATGCATGTTAAACCCAGGAAGCAGTCTGCCCGTATGAGTTTACTGCAGGAGATAAGCACTTTTTCAGCTCGGAAGATGTTTTTTCCCCCCTCATCCAAACCTGTCCCACGGCTAAACTGGTAATGGACCCTTCCTGCCAGCCCTTCCTGCACCAGCCCATCAGTGATTGATTTTGTGTGTGTGTGTGTGTGCGTGTGTGTGTGTGTGCGTGCATGTTTGTGTGTGTATGTATGCTTGTATGTGTACGTGTATGTGTGTATGTTTGTGTCTATGTGTGTATGCGTCTATGTGCGTGTGTTTGTGTGTGCGTGTGCTTGTGTGTGCTTGTGTGTGCGTGCGTGTGCGTGTGTGTGTGTATGTGTGCGTGTGTGTGTGCGTGCGTGCGTGCATGTTTGTGCGTGTATGTATGCTTGTATGTGTACGTGTATGTGTGTATGTTTGTGTCTATGTGTGTGTGCGTCTGTGTGCGTGTGTGTGTGTGCGTATGTGTGTGTGCGTGTGCTTGTGTGTGTGTGCGTGCGTGCGTGCGTGCATGTTTGTGTGTGTATGTATGCTTGTATGTGTACGTGTATGTGTGTATGTTTGTGTCTGTGTGTGTGTGCGTGTGCTTGTGTGTGTGTGTATGTGCGTGTGCATGTGTGTGCTTGTGTGTGCGTGTGTGCATGTGTGTGCTTGTGTGTGCGTGTGTGTGCGCGTATGTGCGTGTGCTTGTGTGTGCGTATGTGTGTGTGCTGGGCCTTCTGACCCCAGGCTGACCCGGTCAGAAGCTTTTCCTGTTCGCATCCCCCCGACCCCCCCCCCCCCCCTCCCAGATTCCTGAACTTCTTACAGTGTGAGGCACGGTATTTCCAGGACAATTAGGTCCTGTTTCAGGCTCAAAGGCCTGTCGGATTTTAGCCCGTCATTCTGGAGGAAGTAGAGTATTGCTGGAAAATGAGCGTGTGCAGGACTAACGCCTGCAGCTATCCCACCAGCTACCATGGTGAAATGCACCATGAAATCAGTAACATCTACCCTTCAGTAATGGCATTTTAAATAACATTTTACTTGTGAAATCATTATGGAAGAGTGTAGAACATTTTATGAATTATGTGACTTCATCTCTTGACCAGCATGTCCTGTTTAATTTGCCTCTCTTGTGTTCCGACTGTCTGAACGATCTGCTTCATCGGCCTGAACAGCAGCTCAGTAGGTCAGCTCATTGGCCTAAATTTAAGATGCAGTCTTCACTCTGTCCTCTGCCTGCCACAAGAGTTTCTGTTTTACCTGAAAAGCAGGTGTGTAAGTCTATGTGTGAGACAGAGTTCCTGAGGGGTCTCAGTGTATAGGTCTGTGTGTCAGATGCTGACAGAGTTCCTGAGGGGTCTCAGTGTGTGAGTCTGTGTGGGAGACAGGTCCTGAGGGGTCTCAGTGTGTGAGTCTGTGTGGGAGACAGGTCCTGAGGGGTCTTAGTGTGCGAGTCTGTATGAAATGCTGTTGCTGAGGTACCTCAGTGTGTGAGATGCTGTTGCTGAGGGGTCTCAGTGTATGAGTCTGTGTGCGAGATGCTGTTCCTGAGGTCTCCCAGTGTGTGACACGCTGTTGCTGAGGTACCTCTGTCTGCTTCTCCAGCGGAGCACTTTGGGCAGAAGCTGGAGGAGTTACGGCAGGAGAAGAGCGCGCTGCAGCTGGGCCTGCCCTCCAGGCACCCCGCCGTGTCCCACTTCCTGCAGCGGCTCCGGGTGGGGGTGAGCGTCGCCCTGCAGGAAAGGGCGGGAGGCCACAGCGGGTGAGCGGGGTTGGGCGGGGCCTTTACAGAACTGCTTGTACACGGCGGGATTTCAGCTTTGGGCCCAATCAGCTAGCACGCTAACATGGATGCAGGTTTGAGCCCATATTCAGCCCTGAGCTGGATACTTAATTTTGCATTGCAGCTTAACATCAGAGTCAGCTGTCAGTCAGAAGTAGCACTGTGTGCTGATCGTGCTGTGTTTGCGCTGTTTTTGGCGGGAACAGAGAGAGGCAGGAGATGGCGGTGGAGGAGAGGGGGCAGGGGTCGCCCCAGGACAAGGACCTCTCCCAGGACCCCAGGAAGAGGAGAGAACACCTGCTTCAGGAGAAGAAACGTGTCCAGGTAATGCGGTCACGGCCATAATGGACTGTAGGTGCACCAAAATCTCAGCTCAATACGGACCTCGGTTCAGACTTCACGGTTTGGTACATTTTTGGTACCGCAGAAGAAAATTAAATGAGAACTGTTAAAATCTCTTCATTTATTATGAAAATGTAAACAGTGGCCACAACTGGCCATAATTCCATGCTGAACAAAATTTACATGAAGTAATTGACTCAAAGTTTTGAAGTTTGCATAAAAAAAGATCCACACGTGTGTTAAAAGACTCTGCCTCGAACCATGAGAACTGTAATGAGTGTGCCCCCAAACACCGTGTCCCAGAGTGTGCTCCCCAACACCGTGTCCCAGAGTGTGCTCCCCAACACCGTGTCCCAGAGTGTGCTCCCCAACACCGTGTCCCAGAGTGTGCTCCCCAACACCGTGTCCCAGAGTGTGCTCCCCAACACCGTGTTCCAGAGTGTGCTCCCCAACACTGTGCCCCAGAGTGTGCTCCCCAACACCGTGTCCCAGAGTGTGCTCCCCAACACCGTGTCCCAGAGTGTGCTCCCCAACACCGTGTTCCAGAGTGTGCTCCCCAACACTGTGTCCCAGAGTGTGCTCCCCAACACCGTGTCCCAGAGTGTGCTCCCCAACACCGTGTTCCAGAGTGTGCTCCCCAACACCGTGTCCCAGAGTGTGCTCCCCAACACCGTGTCCCAGAGTGTGCTCCCCAACACCGTGTCCCAGAGTGTGCTCCCCAACACCGTGTCCCAGAGTGTGCTCCCCAACACCGTGTTCCAGAGCGATGCTACCTCCTGAAGTAACGCTCCTGCTTCTGAGAGCTTCGTTGCCGATAACGACGGTTTCCCATGCGCAGGAGGAGATGCAGGCGCTGCGCCGCAGGCTGCAGGAGCTGCAGGGGCGCAGTCAGCGGCTGGAGGAGGAGCTCCTGCAGGAGGAGCAGCTGGAGGAGGGTGTGGGACCCGCCCTGCGCAGCTGCAGCCCCGCCCAGCTGCAGGAGCTCAGCCGGGCGCTGGACGACCTGGTCACCTCCGAACACCACGCCCACATCTGCAGCCAGCTGCCCCCCCTCCTCCTCAGGTCAGAGTGCCCCCCCTCCGCCCCCCCTGGCCTCCTCCTCAGGTCAGAGTGCCCCCCCTCCTCCTCAGGTCAGAGTGCCCCCCCTCCGCCCCCTCCTCTTCCTCAGGTCCTTCCCGAGCTGAACACTGCCACCCCTCCCCCCTAGCTGGCACCCAGGCCCACCCCCATCAGGTCAGAGCTCACCCGGCTGGCCCCCAAGGCCCCTTCCCCCCCCTGCCCGGCGGCCTGGCTTCATTTCAGTGGCAGAGATGCTGGTTTACTCACAGCTCCTGTGAAGGAGGGCAATCATGCATTAGTTCTATTGAAGTACGTCATGCCCGGTGCCTTCTATAGTTACTGATAAGCAGTGATTGGTTTAATACAGTTTTATTTCTGCAAAGTGACTGAAGTGACACAACATGCCCAGATGCTGAGGTCTTCACTGTGAGTAGAAATAGACTTTCTATTCTGCTTTCCCTCTGGCTCATGAGCACAGTCAGGGGTGATTCTGTGCTGAGGATGAAAGATTCGCTCTCCAGGAAACAGGTGCTGCTGAGCGGGGGTTCCTGCGAGATGAAACAGAATAATTTAGACTAAACAGTGTACATGCAGTCAGTTAGACTGTGTAACCTGGGAAGCAAACCGTCCCATCCTGTCCCCCCCCACCCTCAGGTACAGTGGGTAACTTTCTCCCCCAGCACTGGAAACTGATGTATTCTATCCCTGTATTTTAACTGCAGGCTCGTGGAGCAGGAAGCAGCACTGAAGGCCAGTATCAAAGAGACCAGCGCTAAAGTAAGATACACGCATGTGATATTCAATGGCTTTCATTTTCCCTGAAATCTGCTCTTTACTTACAAAAAACCCCTTACTTTCATTTCCCCAGCACACTGACTGATACGTATGTATCCAGGAACAATAAAAAGGATTGTTTATTTAGATTCAAACTGCACCTTTTGAGTCTCTTGTTTGTTGAGACGGATGAAACGCGCTCTCCTCCCCGTCCCCACCTGCAGATTGCCCCACCCTTACCCCAGGTGTGTACGGCTCTGCTTTGATGTTTTTAGGTGAACTGTGTGTGGAGCCATCTCTATGTCTCAATCAGTCCGCCTCTAACCCACTGCTCCATAGCCACCATACCCATCCTGTTCTACTATACAAATATGAATGATCACTGAACGTTTCCTCTGAAGGTATGGAGAGGTAAGGAACACAGTGGGTATGATTTGATTGGAGGTCCTGTTTGAGTGACAGCTTTGTGGGCGGGGTCTCTGTGCAGGTGCTGATGAGTCAGAGACTGGGCGGCGGCCTGCAGAGGAAGGTCAGCGCCAGCGAGACGCAGCTGCTGGCCCTGCATGAGGCCAAACTGGCTGCCATCTCAGGTAGGCCTGCCCCGCCCAGCCCTAACCTGCCCCATCCTAACCTGCCCAGCACTGCCCCAACCTGCCCTAACCTACCCTAACCTACCAAATATTGCTCTAACCTGCCCCGCCCCACCCTGCCCTAACCTGCCCCGTCCTGTTCTAACCTGCCCAGCACTGCCCAAACCTGCCCCGCCCTGTCCTAAACTGCCGTGCCCTGCCCTGCCCTAACCTACCCAGCACAGCCTCGCCCTAACCTGGACTCTGAGCCTGAGTGTGTGTCTGTGCCACTGCAGGGCGTGTTTTGAACCTGAGTGCGTGTGCTCTGCCCGCGCAGGAGTGTTGAGCCTGCGTGTGTTCTGGCCTCTGCAGGGCATGTTCTAGCCTGTGCCTGTGTGTCTGTGCCGCTGCCGTAAGTGTTTGAACCTAGTGCGTGTGTCTGTGCCCTGCAGGATGTTTGAGCCTGAGTGCCTGTGTGTCTGTGCCGCTGCAGGGCATGTTTTGAGCCTGAGTGCCTGTGTGTCTGTGCCGCTGCAGGGAGTGTTTTGAGCCTGAGTGCGTGTGTGTGCAGCTGCAGGGCGTGTCTGGTCCCTGAGTGTGTGTGTCTGTACTGCAGGGAGTGATTGGACCCTGAGTGCCTGTGTGTCTGTACTGCAGGGAGTGATTGGACCCTGAGTGCCTGTGTGTCTGTACTGCAGGGAGTGATTGGACCCTGAGTGCCTGTGTGTCTGTGCTGCTGCAGGGAGTGATTGGACCCTGAGTGCCTGTGTGTCTGTACTGCAGGGAGTGATTACCCTGAGGCCGGAGCTGAGTGTGGACAGCTGATGTGTCGGCTGCTGCGGAGTGAGTTGGAGCCTGAGGCCTGTGCTGAGCTGCAGGGTGTCAGGCCCGGGAGCTGAGGTGGAACTGGCCAGTGGAGGAGAGCGGAGCGGCTGGCCTGCAGCAGCCGGACTGGCATGAACGGCACGCTCTGCACCGACCTGGCACAACGCCCAATACGGTGAGACGCACCGGGACGTCCCGACTGGGCTGGGGCGGGGGGGATTGTGGTGCTATTTGAGTGGGAGGTGGGCAGTGGGGTGTGGCATAGGGGGATGGGGGTGTGTGCTGTGTGGACGGGGGGGGGGGGGAGGGGTTAGGTGTGGTGCTGTGGGGGATGGGGAGTGAGGAGTGGGGGGTGGGGAGGTGGGGTGTGGCATGGAGGGGGGGGGGGCGTGGTGCTGTGGTGGATGGGGAGTGAGGAGTGGGGGGTGGGGAGGTGGGGTGTGGCATGGGGAGCGTGGGCACGTTGTTCACTTTGGCACACAGCTCACCTGAATCACTAAGTGCAAATCAAATGAACAGATTCCTGACATTGATGGTGAACAGCCTTTCCCTTTTCCACACTGTCAAGCTTATATAGATTATGGGAGTTTTATAATGAACACGTCAGGTACATGGTGATGCTTATCTTAGCTTATCTTATAGTGATTCACTCTCAGAATACCATCCTCCTCAAATCACACGTCTCGTTGCAGTTAATTGCCGTTTTGTGAAGGTCATTCTTAAAGCAGCCTATCGAAGGTGCCAGACTCTCTTGGGGGCTGGGAGGAGGGAGGTGCTAATTCTCCCCCCTCCCCATCCGTCCCGTGTCTGCACTGTCTGTTAATGATTCGTTCATTTGTGAGGGATCGGGGCCATCTTTCCTCCGCTTAGTCAGACGCTTATCGGTCATGATTATCACTTGAAGGCTTTTTCATTGTTTGATGTGTGGCCTAAAAACAGGTCCAGAGGGACAGAGGTGGCCACTAGGGTTTCATCACAGACCAGTCCTTCTTTGAAATTAAACCAGACAGTTTTTTGCTTTTGCTGTGCTGTGTGTGTCTGGGTGCACAAGTGACTGCGGGGGGGGGGGGGGGCATGGTCAATTTAACCCCAGCCACACCACTGCTGTGACAGTGATTGCTGTGATTCTTCCTGGTGGTGAGTGGAGTGGCAGTGAAATGGTTTGTGAAGCCAGTATCTCTGTCTCAAAGCTGTCCCTGTGTCAGGCATGGGGACTATTATTTAGCTATTATTTGTCTTGTTGATGGTTTGATATGTAGTTTACTTTCAAATCTGATTTAGTTACCGGGTTCAAACAGCCACCTTCAGTGCAGCTCTGTGCTTTCACTTCCGTAGTGAATGCACAAGGGGGCGCCGTTTCTTCAGGATGTGAGAAACCCATACTCCGTTTCACTCTCACACGCACAGATTTTTTACGGACACACATTTTTTACAGACTGTGATTCAAGCTTTTCTCGCTCTCCACAGTGCCAAATAAATGCTGTAAATTATCACTCAGCTTCAGTGAAACATTCTGTTTGAAACTGCATAATGATGTAAAGATTTTTCATTGCGGTAGGAAAGGCAGGGACGTGTTCAATTTAACCCCAGCCACGGCACTGCTGTGACAGCCAGGGAGCGGTTCTGACCCGTGGAGCATGTCACTGTGTGGAGAGCATGAGCTTTGTTTGACTACACCCCTCAGGTGCCCTGTGTCTCATACCGTTCAGGAAGAGACACATGAATGTGATGGTGCCCTTAGATTCCAGACCCCCGCCCTCGTTTCCACAGAAACCCCAGCCTCTTGATCCTTCTGACAAGGGGTTGAATTGTTGCCACTGGCAACAAGAATAAACCCTGATGGGTAATTATTGTAATTTCATGTGTTTAATTCTCAAAAAATGTGAGATGAATTCAGGGCGCGTGTGTGTGTGTGCATGCACATGCATGCAGGTGTGTGTGTGTGTGTGTGTACACTGGAGTGTGTTTGTGTGTATGTGCACTGGTGTGTGTATGTGTGTGTACATGTACATGCATGCAGGTGTGTGTGCATGTGTGTGTGTGTGTGCATGTACATGCATGTGTGCGTTAGGTGCAGTAGCTGGTAAATTATAGGTTATGTGTGGTGTTAAATGTCCACTGAGGGCGAGTTCAGTACAGCTCGCATGATATCACAATGGCTCTCTGACACATAAAGGGCACATTGTGTTCCTGTCCCCACAGGGAAGCGTAGTGTGACACGCACACTGATACACACACACACGTGCGTGCGCGCACACACGTACACACAGACACACACATGCATACAAACACACACACACACGCACACATAGACACACACGCATCCAAACCAGAATGGTGCTCTTGAGTTTGGAATCATCGAAAAAAAAAGCTTTGATATGAGCAGTAATCGGTTGTCTTTCGGGTGATCTTTGCTAGTGCCAACTGCTTTCTACACATCAAGTCACCCATAATAATAATCCTGACCAATGCAGATCATTGTTGTTTTAGTGGAGATTATTGTTGTCAAAATCTTTATATTTTCATCCTGAGCTCTTGCTACTGATTCTAGTTCAGAGTAAATTATGAAAAGAAAATCCAAAAACCAATTTATTAGTGTAATTCACAGACAATTAACAGCTTGTCTCCTTAGAGCCCTTAAGCATTAGTACAATCTCAGCCAATCAACCACAGGTCCTTTTTAGCAGAGGGATAATGACTCGATGTCAGAAGAGAGATAATGGACTCACTGTGCCCAGATGGATAATGTACTCACCGTGCCCAGAGGGGTAATGGACTCACTGTCAGCAAAGGGATAATGGACTTACTGTCAGCAGAGCGATAATGGACTCACTGTCAACAGAGAGGTAATGGACTCACTGTGCCCAGAGGGATAATGTACTCACTGTGCCCAGAGCGATAATGGACTCACAGTCAGCAGAGAGAGATAATGGACTCACTGTCTGCAGAGAGATAATGGACTTACTGTCAGAAGAGAGATAATGTACTGACTTTCAGAAGAGAGATAATATACTCACTGTCAGAAGAGAGATAATTGATATCCACTGTCAGCAGAGGGGTAATGGAGTCACCATCAGCAGAGAGATAATAGACTCACTGTCAGCAGAGGCATAATGGAATTACTGTCAGAAGAGAGATAATGTACTGACTTTCAGAAGAGAGATAATATACTCACTGTCAGAAGAGAGATAATGGATCCACTGTCAGCAGAGGGAAAATGGAGTCACTGTCAGCAGAGGGAAAATGGAGTCACTGTCAGCGGAGGGATAACGGACTTACTGTCAGCAGAGGGATAATGGACTTACTGTCAGCAGTTTGTCAGAGCTTCTCCATAGTGGCTTATCCTCTCCTGCTCACCCACAGTATCGACATTAACACATTCTCACATCACAATGGCTCTGTCAGCACCAATACCCATCATGCCGTGCACCCTTGGCTGGACTAGCCGCTGGGGCTCTTGACCCAGAATGCCGTGAGAAGGAGAAAATGAGTAAATGAATGAAGCACTGGTCAGCTCCTCGCTAAAGTTCCAATTCATTATTTTACTTAATGGGAACTTAGTTTCTGCATAATAGCATAGCATAATGAATGTTAATATCCTATAAGGAGAGCATTGACATTTTTTTATTTTTCCAGCTTGGAGAATATCAGACAAAAATCTAGGTTAAAACATGGCAGTTACATCACAGTTATTTGGCAGACGGTTTTATCCGCAGTGGCTGTTGATATCATGTGTTCTTTTTACATTTGCACTTCAGCAGGTGCTATAATCCAGAATGGTTTACACAGCACATATTTTATCGTATTTGATTTGATTCTCCATGTGAATGGATGCTTTGCCAGGCTGTGGTGCACAGCCAGTGGACTTCAGTGCGAGTGCTAATGAAAATGAGAAGAAGATGACGCTTCGGGACAGGTGGAGGTACAGCTTTCTTGCCGCCACAGCGTACGCGTCCTGGGGAACCTGTACAGAACGTTCCGGTACAGAGCGGCGGTGCGGTCCCAGCTCGGAGCAGAACCGCGGGGCTGTGAATGTGGAATATGGGAGCAGCGTTTATTAGAACCTGCGTTTATTAGAACCTGTCACTCAACCCGCCTTTCTGGATCCTTTGTGTCAGCAGCCAGCAATCTGTCTTTTACAGACACGCCCACCCAAAGCTCACATTTATCCTGCTTTTTAATCTGCTAATCCACTGGTGCATTTTGGAGTGTTATTATTATTATTATTAATATTATTAAGGTGAAGTACTCTGCTCAAGGGTACAGAAGAATGGGATTCAAACCTGCATCCCTCACTGCACACTCCTCACCACAATGTGCATTTTTCCTCGGTGAATGCTGACACATCAGACTTCGGTTGCATACTCAGATCTTCCAGAATGAAGCTCTTGTGTTACCCAGCTGTGGGCTCTCTGGCCTTGAATAGTCTGTATGGAAGCGGGTGGTAATGAAGCTCGTTCATATCCGTCTGCATTTGTTTTTTCATATTTTTACTTCCGTTTGTTTTTATGGATTCCTGCATTTTGGCTGCACTTTTGCGAACTCATATTTTGACAGATTATTGAGTGTTTCGCTGTCAGATTCAAGTCCCCTTGGTAACACTGACATCTCCTAGCAGCAGGGTAACCATGGCAGCAAATTGGGCAGCACTCACTTTCCCTCCCGTTTCTGTCTGTCTTTGTTAACGAGCAAACAGCAGAGTTCTGAAAGCATTAATCACGCTGAGCTCTTTAACTAGATTACCCCATACAGTTCCCCTCCATCCTTTAGTAAAAGTGGCATCTCTCTTTTTCTCTCCCTTCTCACTCCCCCTCTCCTCTCTCTTTTTTTCTTAGTATGGGAACCTCAAGGGTCCTATGAATCATATGATGCCTTTATTTTGGCAAGATTTTCGTTTAAATGTGTCTTTAGATTTCTGCTGTATTTTCTTGCATATTTAACAGCTTATGTGTTATTTTTGAATGTGCTGAGGTTTGATAGTGTTTCTGAGGTTTAAATGGCTGATCTCATTCGCCCTGGCTCAATTCAGTAATAACTGCAATCACAAGTTTGACCCTCAGGAGCTGCCATAGCTCAGTACATACAAGATATACATCTAACATAATGCTGTGGTCTCTGAACAGGACACGACCCCACCTCAACACTAGTCATCTTTTAGTTAAGCCTCCATTCATCCACACAGGGGACACGGTTCTCTCTTGTAGCCTAATTTCAGAGGGTAGTGCTGGGTGTGGGTTCAGGCTGTGCCTGAGTGGGCCTCCAGGGGTGGTGGCTGTGGAGGAGAATTCAGTCCACTGAAGCTCCGGTTCGGTTCCTTTATTAAACCTGACGCCCCGTATCTTTATTTATGAGCCGTCCTGTGAGTCAGGGCAGAGAAGCACAGCGCCAGAAGGCCGTGAGTGCGTGTGGATCCCCGCTGTGCCAGAGGTGGGGTGGGCGGGGCAGGGGGGAGAAAGAGAGAGAGAGACTGAGTGAGTGACTGAGTGAGACAGAGAGAGAGTGAGAGTGAGAGAGAGTGACTGAGAGTGAGAGAGTGTAGGTTGAGAAGGTTGATCGTAAGAAAGCAGCTGCCTTCTGTCACACACACTGTCACTCACACACACTATCATACTCTCAGATACAAGTGCAAAATGGGTGTGAGAGAAAATAGAAGTGTGTGTTTGACAGAGTTTGAAATGGAAGGCAGTTTGAATTCTCAGTTCCTGATTGGCTTTTTCTCAGACAAAGCCCGACCCGGAGAGAGAGACCTCTAATGCAGCTTTAAAAGTTCTCCATCATATCCAGTCTGTATGTGTCACTAAGTGCATGACCCAGTCTGTTTATTTCTATTTCACTGGATCGCACATACCCCTTCCAAACTGTACCCACCCCCACCATACTTACACCCTATCACGCCAGACATGTACCCACAATGCACAGGAACCTACACTACACACACACACACACACACACACACAAACACACACATGCAAACACACTATCATTATTCCTTGAAATATTGTCCGAGTGGGATCATTTCAGTCTGTAGAAGGAAACTTCCATAAATTATTCCTACCTTGGTGCCACTGAAAACACTATTTACAGTAATTTCGGTTGACCGCTTCTCTCATTTGCCAGCTTTAAATATTTTATAAGCTCTCGATTTCTGAGTTTAATTATTTTGTGCAAGTTGTGCTTTATTAGCTGTGTCTCCTGAGTGAGTGCCTTAACTCAGCAGGTTATATGAAGGACACAGTCTCAGGCTTCCGGTAATGGAGACTGTGGTCATTTAGAAGCTATTTAATGCTTCTTATTGCATCATTTCAACCTCAGCAAAGAGAGCGACCTCACACGCTGTTTGAGCGGTTTGTTCCTTCAGACCAGTACGTTTGTCCGTTTGATGATTAGAGTGTCTGGGATTTACTTTCTCATTGGCTTTCGTCAGCCGTTAAATTAGATTATCATTAGAACCAACCGTTAAAATCTCCTTAAACTTATTTTAATTTTCCATTTTATCGGTTTCGTTTTGGGGAATTATTTAAGTGTCTCTTGATGTGGTTAATGGCTCTCTTTTGAATGTTGTTTTCTAGAAGGCTCAACTGCAGTACTGAGTCTGATTTTATTAAATCTGGCTCAGTGTCACTTCAGCGTTTTTCCACCGTCCGTCAGAGATTTTACGCCGGCCAGAACACCAGGCTGGGTGGCTGAGTGGGACCGAGCCTCGCGTGGTTCTGTTTGAGGCCGCAGTGCGCGAGAGTCACACCGAGTCTGCGTCGTGAAACCTCGGTCTCCCTGCTGACTCCTGATCACAGTCTGTGCATGCTGCAGCCATTCAGACATGTGCTGTGGTAATTAGTCCCCTGGAAAGGTCTGCCTCTTCTCAGCCAAGATGCTCCAGTGTGACAGTGAGGAGAGCTTTGCGGAGATGGTGGAGACCAAGCGACAGCTCTGATATAAACTTAGCAAACTGCGCCAATTAGAGTGGGGGAACTTTTTTGCAAAAAAAAAAACATTCAAAAAATGTTTAAAAAAAAATTTTTTTTTTTGGGATCCTGGTGTCATCATCTGCAGGCCCTGAACTCATGTTTCATAATTAGCTAATTAGCACCTCTAATTAGCACCTCCATCTCTGCCCCGGCCACTTCCCGTCTCTGGCGCTGAGGATTGTGGGGCTGCATAGTGAATAGCGCTGAGCATGATGCGGGGGGAGGTGCGGAGCAGGAAGTGTGCGAAGCTGATGCTGATTGGTCAGTCTGGGTTTGGTCCTTCCCACAGTGCTGTGCTGTAACAGTCTTCAGCGCTGCCTGGAAAGGTGTGTTGCTCCTGCTGTGAGGTGAGAGGTACCTTTAGGCCTTATTAGCCCGGGCAAACATGCTGAGCCTTCATTCACTCCCCTGCTAAAGCTGTTGTCCTGGGTCGCTTTTGTTGTTTTGAACTTTGTGAGCACACTGAATCTGCAGATTGAGATGGTTTGTTAGCTGTGGTCATGCGCAGTCTCTTTGGTTTGTTGCAGCCATGGTCATGCACAGACTCTTTACATGACCGGTGGTTGTTTTCCTCCTTCACAGAGAGCATGCAGAGGGAGAATACCTTGAAGTACATCGAGCTGCTGGAGGACAAGCTGCACAGGTGAGTGACGCACGCAAAAGGCAGCATGCAGACTGTACAGGTGAGAAAGAGCGCCCCCTACAGTCCAGCCCATGCATCCTGCTGCTCGCCCCAGAACCCACAGTTCATTTTACATTGCGTCCAAGCCTCGGCTTTTCAGGACATCTTCCAGTGTGATGCTGCTGAAATCTGATTGGAGGAGCAGAATGATGGGCATCTCCAGTGCGATGCTTGAAAAGGAGGGGGAGGGACAGACGGTGTGGTGTGGGTGCCTGTGAAAAGGCTGGTCTCCGTGGAGACCAGCGGTGTTAAAAAGCAATTATCTCCGCCTTTTTATAGACTTACAGACTGACTGAAATGGGGCAGGGGGCTCATGTTCGCCTGAAAATTTGGCATTGACAGGAAGGGATGGGGTTCTGCTGGGGGGGTAGTGATCTGTGGAAGGGAGGGCTCCCAAAATAAACTAACTGCAATCTGTGTCTGGGACAGAGGTGATAGCACACTAACTCATCCTTATGTAACATTATTTTTCTTTCTCTCAGAGCAAGACCACAGAAGACAAATACAAATATGCCTATATATATATATATATATATATTATATATATATATATATAGACAATTACAGACTATATATACATAAATAAATAAATATATATAGAGTCTACATAATATTTTTAATTTCATTCCATTTAAGTACAATTGTACCCAGCATTTAATTAATTTCTAGCATGTGAACGTTGCTGTGCTTTACTCAGAGTGTGGGATGAGACCCCTGGGACTGGACAGCACTTAAATTGTCTTTACTGGGAGTACTGACTGTGATGTCACAGATTCTCCTCTCTTTCTCCCCCCCTCCTCCCCGTAGCTGTGGAAACTCCCTGCTGGAGCGCGTTTGGGAGGCAGATTTGGAGGTGTGCCACCTCCTGGTCCGCGCGCCCAGCTCCTGCGGGTCTGTCGGGGTGGAGGCCCCGCCCACTCAGGACCCGCCCCCAGAGCCACACCCAAAGCAGGGGCAGGACTGCGCTATGCTGACGGCCCTGGGGGGGCGCTGGTGCACAGAGACTGGCCTGCAGCACTCAGAGTTCACCAAGGTGAGGCACGCGCGTTTCAAAAATCGCATTTATGCACGACAGTGTTAACACGCCTCTCTGTTTTAATAATCGCATTTACAGGCGGAACGATGTTAACACACGCCTCTCTGTTTTAATGATCACATTTACAGGCGGAACGATGTTAACACACGCCTCTCTGTTTTAATGATCACATTTACACACAGAACGGTGTGAATATGCTCCTCTCTGTTTTAATTATCACATTTACACACAGAACAATGTTACCACACGCCTCTCTGTTTTAATAATCACATTTACACATGGTATGGTGTTTACATCATCTCCCTTTTGATAATCACATTAACGCACAGTAGTGCTCACATAATTTATTGGACACGAGCGTGCCTTAATTGAAATTTAATTGAATTACAGAGGCGTAGGAGATTCCAGCTGAGTGAACTGAGCGTTATCATGTGTTTTAATCCCTGTGTCAGTTGCACTTTGCTTACATTTCTGATGGCTCCTTTTCCTGAACACAAACACAAAACTTTACTGGCACTGCCACAAAGGAACTGCTCTGTACACTTCTTTTTGTTTTAGACTTTGGTTTTATCCATCTCTGTCCCTCCCATCTCTCTCTCTCTCTCTCTACTGCTCACTGTCCTGGTCCTGTGTAACGATGTGTTTTTCACGTTGTGTGGGTCTCTTTAAACTTCCATATACTGCACTAACCTTTACTGGTCTTCTCTCTTCAACAAGTAACAGGCCTTCGTCCTGCATGTTTTCTCTCCCGTTCATCCTCTCCCTTCCCCCATCCCTCTCTTTCTCTCTCTCTCTATCTCTCTCTCCTCTCTCTTTCTCTCTACGGCCTTGCTGAAGACTGGCTTCTCTTTCTAGCTTCTTCTTCTTCAGCCTGGTGGAGGTGAGCGAAGGCCCATGTGTCCTGCTTTCTCATTCTGATTTATTTTGCCGTGCCACAGGCAGCTCTAGACACACACGTCAAAAAGAAAACTGAGCCAAGACATTCCTTTCCTAAAAGTTAAAATGCCTTTATTAGGTCGACATAGCTATCAAAAAGGCTAAAGCAACGCCTACACACTGCGGCCACATGTAAGGCCTCCATCGCGGTTGTGCACATTCCGGAATTGATACGTACATGATTTGTGTATGAACTTGCTAAGGCTCAGAATACGGAGAACTCTGATAAATGAGGCTTATTATGAGTCTGCTTGATATGCTAATGCAACAAATTTGTTCCACAATATTTTAATTAAAAAAATAATCCAAGTGAAAACTAATTTCTTTCTGGTGATGTGTGATGTACTTTTGCCTATAGCCATAAACAATGTGATAGCCACCAGGTAGTAATTATTTACAGCATAAGAAACAGCTTATTTCAGTACAGCGGGAATACAGAGAGTATAATTGCACTATTGTTTGCAATTTGTCATTTATTTACAAAAATGATTTAGAATTTAATAATAAATAAGGTTGATAATTGTTTTTCAGGATTTAACGATCGTGTTTTTCATTTTGTTTTGACAGAAATTAGAAGAGTTTCTTTTCTGCATGGAAGACAGTCAGGTAAGGTGTAATATCTCTCGTGTTGTGTTGGTTATACTTGGTTTGCTGCTGTCCTTAAGCTTATCTGTTAATGAAGCCGCTGCCACTGCTGGCATGCCTGGAAGCCATTAGGAGTCAATGACTCAGGAGCTCCCATGATCCTTTGCCAATGCCTGACCTCAGACTCAGTGCACAGTGGATAATGGATCATTAGTAGCCTCCCAATCACATGCCTGTTGTGCTAGAATACCTTTTGATGGTTCACATCTCACTCATTTCGTTTTCTATATTTAATATGTTGCCAGTATTCCTGTGCTTTAATCTTTGAATGTTTTTTTAAAATTATTATTTTTGTTGTTGTGAAGTCTGGATGATTTTAAAAAACTGATGCAAGACAAAAGATGCATGTGGACTGGGAGTAGGAGTTAAGATGTGTCATGCTGTAAGATTCCATTATCTAGAAAAATTAAGTAAAATGATTCCCCCGTGTACTCTTGCCAAAACCCCCCCAAAGACTGGGGACCAAAGCAAAGCTTTTTCCGGGGGGGGGGGGGGTGGGTGCATGTTCATTGTTTTAATGGCCCAGGGGACTGCCCTCCAGCCTGCAGTGCTATCCTGTTGAGCCACAGACAGAGCGATGCTCGCCTAAAAATAACTTCAGCAGCACCAAATACCCTGCTTCACGGTGAGCCCAGGTGAGGGTATCTGCCCCCATTCCTGCAGGGCTCCCTGCCCCCCCTCTCTTCTGGGGTGAAATGGGTCTCTAAGTGCAGGGGGGTTGTTGCTAAATTGGCGGCACTTTAAAGCAAAAAAAAAAAAAAAAAGTGTCACAGCTCCGCCCCTCTTTTAGTTTCCATAGCGCCCGTGCCCTGTATAAACGCCCATTGGTTTATTTTCTTAAGCATGCACTGATTTCTGTATCATTTCTCCCGGGTTTATTTCTGTAGTTATTTCTGGAGGATGTAGCACTTGGGGTGGCCAGATTGGTGTGACACGCCCTTTAATCAGTACAACAGCTGGAGAGAGAAATTCATGTGGACTGTTTGTGGTTCTGTGGAACGTGTATTATACCTCCACCGTCTTGTGTTTGTGTGTACAGTTTTTGTTTTAGACAAAATTGGATAAAAATACACAAAACACCTTTTCCTCACTGATTTAGGACACATCACCCCGGCCTTACACCACAAATGAGTTTTTTAAATTTATTTGTTTATTGTTTTTTTACTTGAATCAATTTATAGAACAAACAGAATAAGCAAACAAAGACAAAGAATTCTACTGAAAACCTGGCTGTGGCAGTAAACTGGTGAAGGATGGTAATGTTTATGAGTCAGGACAGTATCACCCCTATCGCCACGGAAACGCTGATGTCGTACTTCTCTGAATAACCCCCATTATGGTCTATTATCATTTCAAGGCTGTTTGAAGGCCACTTCTCCAATTCACCATTGAATCTGCAAAATTACCTCCTTTTAGAGAAGGCTGTCAAAGTTTCTGTTATTGTCTTGAATTGACCTAAATTTTTCTTGCTGAAAAGACCAAAAACTTAAGGAGTGAATCTTAAAATATTATTTTCTATTTTGTTCTGTTCTGTTTTTCTCAGGTTCTGTGCAAAATGAAAAAGGGAGTGTTATATTTTGTTGCATTATACTTGAGTGTTACATTTTGTAGTCGACTGAAAAATACAAACTTTTGAATTCTGGAGCGAAGGCAGCATCTGACCTTCAGAAAATGAAGTCTTTGTAAAGTACTGAGTCAGATCAGTGTTTCTGTGCCTTGTGTGTGTGTGAGAGCGTGTGTGTGTGTGTGTGTTTGTGTGCAAAATCACTGTGGAGAGTGAGGAAACTAGGGCAGCTCCCCTTACCCATCCACCCGTCTTTACAGCAAGAGAAGGCTCACTGGAAGCTTAATTAGAGTGCGCTTGTAAGTGCAATACCAAAAACACAAGCTGAAAATGAGAGATTTGAGAAGAAGATTAAGAAGAGAACTCCAAGAGTTTTAATTATCCTGTTTTGGTTGCTACTCCTGCTCCTGTAAACCTATTAAACGCACTTACAGTACATACTTAATATTGCAAGTCACTCCAGATGAGACCATCTGATAAGTGGACGTGGTGTAAATACAAAGTTTGGTTGGCATGGAGATGGGGACTTAGCTACTAGGTGTCTGGCTGTTGTTTCCTGTACAGGACACATGTGACGTGGCTGCAGAGGTCACGGAGGTCACAGAACAGGGTGAGCTGATTGGCCGCAGACTGGAGTCACTGGAGGAACAGCTGCAGACTGCCATTTTGGACCGGGACCCTACCCTGGTGCATATCCTTATATTACACTCAGCATATAACATGCACTGCCCGTATACTTATATTACACTCAACATATTACATGCACTGCCCATATCCTTATATTACACTCAGCATATAACATGCACTGCCCATATACTTATATTACACTCAGCATATTACATGCACTGCCCATATACTTACATTACACTGAACATATAGATTGAATATACTGTCTAATTTAATCAAGCTCCATTTAAAGTGAACATAACAGTTGTCTATTATGACCTGTAAGGTGTGTGTGTGTGTGTGTGTGTGTGTGTGAGAGAGTGTGTGTGTGTCTGTGTGAGTGTGTGAGTGTGTGTTTGTGTGTGCGTGCGTGCGTGTGCGTGGCTGCACACTTGTTGAGGCTCGGACAGTCTGGCTGTTAATTTGATCTGCTGAAAAGGATATAAGTTTCATTATCTCTTATGATGTAGCGTGGTCCCTGCTCCATAATGCATGGGTGGTGGGGAAGTGAGCTTTAACAGCTGATTAATTATAAATGAGGAGAGATGAATGAGCCAGCGGACCATCTGCTGAGTAACACATCCCTTTGATTAGCCACTTAAACTGGACGCCCGCACTATTCATTTCAGTCTCCAAGCAGGTTAAACCGTCTCCCTTGATTGGCATGTCTGTATCCCTCAGTGGAAGATTCTGAATTATTTATCCTGGATAGTTTGTTTGGCCCAGTGCCGGCTCTAAATATAATGGTGTAGATATGACGGAGATCTTCATGAAGGATTTCCATGGTTTTAAAAAAAATTTTTTGTGAAAAAAGTTTTTAAAAAATGCCCACTCTGCTCTAAAGATACAGAAAACTATCCAAATGCCAGTGCTGACGGCAGAATAATGTCAATAATATAAATGAGGCCAGAATCACATGGTTCAGTACCTTTTGTTCCCACAAGCACAATCCATCTTACCGTTTTGCTGCGATGTTCTGCAGGGAAGAGTCCTTGAAAGTCATACATTTGTGGTTAAACGTGGTTGAGTCATGGTTGCATCATGGTTGCATCACGGTTGCGTCACGGAGAGAATGAATGCGTCCTTGACTCCTCCTGCACAGTCTCTAGAGGAGGAGGTCCAGGAGGTGAAAGCCACACTGCAGGCCATGCAGAGACACCTGGAGGAGGAAGAGGAGGATGACTTGGAGGAAAGGGAGGGAGAGGAAGATGAGGACCACTACTTCAGTGACAGCTGGACAATTTAACGCTTGGCGAACTCCCCCGCCTTTCCCCACATCCTCCACTCCCTGCAGGAGCTGGGCCGGCGTCCCCTTCCTGTCCTGAACCCGCCGAAAACGAGTGGAACGGGACTATTTCTGAGCTCCTGCAGACACACCCACAGCAGCTCCTTAAATCCACTAAACACTCCCCTGATGGGGCTCCTCTCTGCGCTGTGGGGATCCCCGTCTTCAGCTGTGGGAACTCCCAGAATTCCTCTTCAGTCTTTCCGCATGGTCACACTCAAGCACAAGGTGCATCCGTTACCATCTGTCAGAAGACAGCATCAGTGCTTTTTGGATCTGATTTAGAAATGCAGCAACATACCATAGCAAACACAAAACACAGGAAACTCATACTTATAACGCAGGGAATATTTCCACTCAACACAGGAAACATGTTCACGCAACACAGAAAATATGGGCACTCAACACAGGAAACGCATCCACACAATGCAGGAAACACGTCCACACAACACAGGAAGCTCATCCTTATAACGTGGGGATTATTTCCACTCGACACAGGAAAAAAGCCACTAAACACAGGAAACACGTCCACAGCAACAGAGGAAACATGTCCACACAACACAGGAAACACATCCACTCAATGCAGGAAACACGTCCACACAACATACATCCACACAACACAGGAAACACGACCACAGCAAGCGAGGAAACACGTCCACACAACACAGGAAACACGTCCACATACTGTAGCATAGGCCTATGGGGAAGGGTTTGACCACACTAGCCCCGCCCCAGGGAGGGAGGGGCTATGAGCGCTTGTGGAGTGCTCAGAATAATTAGGCTTTATGAGTTCTCGCTGAATTACTAATACTGAAATAACTATAATAACATTAATGGAGGAGATTGTTCATCCACACACTTGACTCCAACACCCTCCAGGGACCTAACATGTCTTTGCATAACTATTTTGTGTGAAACTGTTCTTTTAGGATACAGGATAAACATTCCTTGCAGGGACAATTTGTTACTTTTTGGAGCATGTACAATGTAGCATTGTCTTTGTTTTTTTTGTTGTTTGTTTTTTAAAGAGAAGTTTATATATGACAATTGCATTACATGCAATATAATATTTTCTATCACTTTTATTGTTATTTATGTGTGATGCTGCAGATTTTCTTAAACTGATATGACACTTTATCCTTCCATGACCCCCCTTGTCATTGCTGACTGGGATGCAGAGTGGTTACCATGGCACCTATTGTGGGTATGGGAGTGGTTACAGTGAGCCCCATTCTGGGATGTGATTGGTCCATGGTCCTGGGGGTGGTCCCGCTCGGCCCTCTTGAGAGGCATGTGCAGGTATGTTTGTGTACCTGTCTGAAAGGGAGGTGCCACTTAGCTCAGATTATTCTGATCTGCTGTTCTGTTTGACTGTACGAGTCTTGTTAAGCGTGTGAATGTATCCAGGCACTTTGTGTGTTTAAGGAAGGAACACCTGCAGCCCTGCAGGTAAAACCACTCCTTTAAGGTTTGTGTGCTGCAGTAACTTTGATACTGTATCCTAACTGCTGTGTCTCTTTTTACTGCATTTATGTTTTTAATCCTTTGCATTTTATTTCATATTTATTCATTTTCTGTTATTCTTACTAAATATATACCATGCAACACTTGATGGGCTTCTATATGAATTTTTGGATTACTCAGCACACACAGGTAACAGTGGTGATGTTGTAACAGCACACACAGGTAACACAGTATAGTCACTGTAACAGCACACACAGGTAACAGTGGGGCACCTGTAACAGCACACACAGGTAACAGTGGGGCACCTGTAACAGCACACACAGGTAACAGTGGGGCACCTGTAACAGCACACACAGGTAACACAGTATAGTCACTGTAACAGCACACACAGGTAACAGTGGAGCTGCTGTAACAGCACACACAGGTAACAGTGGAGCAGCTGTAGGTCTTCGCTGCTGATCTTCATCAATAAATTGAGATCCTGCACCTGCGCTTCTGGGAGCGGAGATACGGCTCATTCAATTTCCGCCCGACCCAGCCAGCGCGGCCGAACGCAAATGAGATGCATCCTGGGAAATAACAATATGAGACTCTCCCAGGAGGAGGTCATGGGTGGGGGGGGGGGGGGTGTTGGGCTGCTTCATGCAAGAAAGAAAGAGTTTGTTTAGCAGACCTGTCTGTGATGCAGGCAATTTTTCTGCCTCAGCCCAAGGGAACAAAATTGTGTTTAATATCACTCATCAAATTTAACAGAATTATGTTTAATATCACTTGCCGAATTTATTTGAGCCTTCAATGAGCTGTCAAATGCATTCAGGGTAGGGTGACAAATGTACATATTCCCTACATAATATCTGAGGATGTAGTCTCACTGCTTCTCAAAAGTGTTCCAGTATTTCCAGATCTTGGGTTGAGCTGACAAACTCAGAATAGAGCAGAATGCAGCAGCCTCTTATATTTACAGCTTTCTGCTCATAGATGAGTAATGCCATACTGCCCAGTGCATTAGCTGTGTTAGCATGCAATACATTACTGTTCACTTCATTAGCAGCATTAGCATCTAATACATTGCTGTTCAGCACATTAGCAATGTTAGCATGTAATAATGTGCAGCGCATAAACAGGGCTAGCACGTAATACATTACTGTTGAGAGTATTAGCAGTGGCACACACTTGCAGCACGCAGTGGCCACAGTGGAAAGTGTGTTCTCCAGGCGTGACTGAACGCTGTGACCACACGGTCATTGCACACGCCACACTGATGCCAAAGGACGCCGTCAGGCGTGTTTGGGATGTTGGCGAGAAATCACAGATGGCTCGAGCTCCCAGTACAGCAGGAATTAAAAGTGGAAACCGCCCCCCCCCAAGCGAAGCTGATGATCCAGTACATATTATACCTGGGGATAAGTGCTGCCGACTACTCTTGGGTGAGACTCCGCCCCTTCTTTCTCCTCATCCCCCTCAGAGTGATTTCTGTAGAACAACATGAGCAATTTTCACAAATTATCCTTAAATGATCGTACCTGCTTTGCTCACAGCTTTAGTGTGGTCAGTCTGTCAATAATAGATCCAAATATTCAGATGACTGCAACATGTCAACACACACACTCTCTCTCTCTCTCTCTCTCTCTCACACACACACACACACACTCTCTCTCGCTCTCTCCACACCTTTATGATTTTTTAAATGTTAAAGAATCTTTTTATACCACATGGTTTTTATGCTCACGGAGAAAGAAATTTGCCATTTTAAATGCTAACTGGTCTAGGATTTCTTCATCGAAATTACCATGTGAACAACATCAACATTTACAAACACTAATTTGCATCCATTGCACACACAAGCTATGACTTGTAATACAGGTGTACCCGCAGATAATCTGATAAAACAGATTTATTATGATAATGTGTCATATATTCACAGAACATTCAGGAGGCATGATGTTATCAGAGACAGGCTGACTCCATCCTTAGCTTAGAAAGATGGCTGCCGTGCAGGCTGAGGAAATGTGTCCTTTCATGCAGCTGAAGAGCGTGAGCTTTCTTTCTCTGGGGTTCCTCAGGGCTACGTTCAGGGACCTGTTGCTGATCCACATTTGCATTCTCAGCCTGAGGTCAGATGGGTTCGCAGGAGAGGAGACGTGACCGCCTTCTCTTCTGCTGTCTCTCCATGTCTGGAGCCTCAAGCACTGGAGAATGAGGCAAAAGGGATGGAAAATAAATATTCACATTTTTATCTTCGGTTTGAAAGATAATTCTCTGTTTTGCTGAAAAGGAAATGGACATAATTTACAAAATATTACAAAGGGTTGGCAGCGAAGGAGAATTTTCATTTTTAAAGTGTATTCAAGAGACTGATGGCAACAGTAGAATATGGCAGCACCTCTACCTCAGGTTTCATATCACGTCCTCTGCTTTAAATATTCAGGAGAGCTCATTCTGCCTTGTGATATTATTAAACGCACATAAATACTCACACAGACACACACACACACTCTCTCTCCCTCTCACACACACATTATCTCACATACACAGACACACACTCTCTCTCCACACATACACACACAACCACATACACACACTCACTCTCTGGGGGTTGAGATGACCCCAGTACAGATGAAACAGGAAGCAGTTGTTAATGATGCAGGAAGTGGACATGAAAGCTGTCTTTGAGCTTCTCTAATGCCTGTCAGCACACAGTGACCCTGGAACCTGGTCTCCCTTTCGCAGGGGCCTCTGAAGGCAAGCAACACAAAGCACTTATTTTGTCCTGTGTTTATTTGTTGTGATATTAAATTCTGCTCCACCAGCTGAAACTCTGCTCATTGTGACTTTTCAGCTTCATGGCCAAAAAAGTAATTCACTTCTGAAGAAATGCTGTTCCACAGAAGGGATAAGGAAACAGATCCATTATTCTGTTACACTGTAATTAACTCTGTGCAACCAAACCCAGGTACCTGTGAGAGCACGCTGGTGCAGCAGAAATGCTCAGCTCTTACAAAGAAAATCTGTGGCCACAATATTGTAAACTCCTTCAGACTCTTAAACGTTCTTCTCCTGTTTAGTTAGCATTCTGCTATTCGGCGATGATCCCAACATTGTTTTAATCGATTCTGTATGTACAGGTCCTAACAGGATGTGATCTACTGAGCACATCACTTCCTGTCTGAAACAGAACAATGGGTTTAGGGTTCAGTGAGGGTGTTGGGGAGGTGAGGTGGTGGCCAGGTGAACGGACAGGTGTGTTGTTGAGGCACAATGAGAGGGGCACTCTACACCCCTCAGTGCCCCATCGCAGAATCTCTCTGCAGGGACACCAGAATGAACGTCACACTCCACTGAGACCTGGATAACGGAAATAAAACGAGCTTCTCCTCTCCTCTGTCGCAGGCAGCCACCGTTAATCAACATTTTCATTTGCGCTTGCACTTGCATCGGAGCTCCCATGAGCGACAACAGCCTTCTCAAATCTCTAATGATTTCATCCAGGGGGAACAAAAAAACCTGCTCTCTCTAATCTGATCATTTTTAAACAGAAGCTAATTTGCCACCTGAATAAGGAAGGGAAACGGACTCCTGTCTGAGAGGCTGAAGTGTGAGAAAGGAAGGCAGTATCAATATGTAAAAGCCAGATTTTGATGCAATTTCTCTGTCCCCCACTGCAGAGAGACCCCATCCACACATGTCCAATCAAACAGTATAGCAGCACTTATGAGAACGGCTGGTCTGCACTGCAAGTAATACTCATATTGTGAGTCTGTGAACATCACTCCAGATAACACAAAATGCCCACACAATCTGTGTCACAGAACTGAGTTCTTACTGTAGTTCTCTAAAGAGCTACAGAAATTCAGTGTGATACAGGGGTGCAGTATCCACACACACACACACACACACACACACACACAGAGGATTAAAATACCCAGAGTTTAAAACCCCATGCTGGTACCTCTTTATCAAAGTAAAGCAGGGCTGAGCAGCTTGGTAGGCTAGCTCTGCTCATCAGCAGGAGCTGAAACATGCTGTCTTAACCAGGTGTGCGCCGCTGATTTCAGAGTCACACCTGTAATCAATGAATTGTTCGCGGCTGGCTCAGGCTGGCTTCAATCTCCAACCCTACAGGTCTCCCACAGGAAGTTCTCTCAGTGTTCAGGATGTTGAGCTGAACAGTACAAAAACACCTACTTCTCATTTCAAAACATTTCAGTCACGATTTTTTGAAGACATTTCAAGCTTTCATAAACCTCATAATTGTATTAATTTCAGACCTGACAGTACACTGCTCAATTCAATTGCACTACACACAGGTCATATGCGAATGGCTGCCGGTCGAGGTGTTGTGTAAACTATTGGAATTAAAGACCCGCTTTATTCAATCAACAGACAAGGTGTGGTTTTCTATATTATAAAACCCCCTGAGACTTACACCAGCAATTCGTCATGGAGCAGGGGGTTTAGCAGATAGCTGATAGAGAGGAAAGGCAGTTATGAAATGACCATCTATCCTGTGTGGATGTTCATACTGTGGTCAACTGTTAAGAGAAAATGGAGGCTGCCCAGGATCAAGCTTTCAGGGGAGAACAGTATGACACAAAAATCAGACATTTTCTCAGGCTGGTTCCAGGGGCACGCTGGGGGGTTGATCAAGAATAATAAAAACAGACCACCCCTGCCTCTATTACTGCACCTGGCCAGCCAGCCAGCCAGCCAGCCAGCCCTACAAAAAAATCACAGCTCCCCAAACTAAATGTTGTCAAACAGCAGAAAACGGGTAATTGCAACTCCACTCAGCATGCAATGTGTGTGTGTGTGTGTGTGTGTGCGATCATTCAGACATATGCGATAATTATATATCTGAGCAGTAGGAAGGTCAGATTGTAGAAGTGCATGCTGGGAGATGCTGGTTGATGTGGACAAGCTGCAGATTCCACATGGTAGAGTCGCAACCGAAAGATCAAGGGCTAATAAGAATGAAGGCCAAATAGTCAGACCTGAATGAATGAATGGATGGATGAATAGATGGATGGCAGATGTACAGTAACCAGCAGTGCTCTGGGAGAAGCTGTGTCCCCCAAGTCTTTCACGGAAGGAAAACGCACCCAGTGGCACAAACTGCCTGGCAACAACTGCAGAGGCTGACCTAAATAAGGAAACTGTGTATCATCCAAGCCGCTGTGTCATACAGGACTAATTCAGCCACAGCCAGCCGCACTGTGACTGCTCTCATACAGGATTAATTCAGCTGCACTGTGACTGCTCTCATTCAGGACTAATTCAGCCGCACTGTGACTGCTCTCATACAGCACTAATTCAGTTCCACTGTGACTGCTCTCATACAGGACTAATTCAGCCGCACTGTGACTGCTCTCATTCAGGACTAATTCAGCCACAGCCAGCCGCACTGTGACTGCTCTCATACAGCACTAATTCAGCTGCACTGTGACTGCTCTCATACAGCACTAATTCAGCTGCACTGTGACTGCTCTCATTCAGGACTAATTCAGCCGCACTGTGACTGCTCTCATACAGCACTAATTCAGCCGCACTGACTGCTCTCATACAGCACTAATTCAGCTGCACTGTGACTGCTCTCATACAGCACTAATTCAGCTGCACTGTGACTGCTCTCATTCAGGACTAATTCAGCCGCACTGTGACTGCTCTCATACAGCACTAATTAGCCGCACTGACTGCCTCATTCAGACTAATTCAGCCCACTGTGAACTGCTCTCAAAGCACTAATTCACGCACTGTGACTGCTTCTTACAGGACTAATTCAGCCGCACTGTGACTGCTCTCATACAGGATTAATTCAGCTGCACTGTGACTGCTCTCATTCAGGACTAATTCAGCCGCACTGTGACTGCTCTCATACAGCACTAATTCAGTTCCACTGTGACTGCTCTCATACAGCACTAATTCAGCCGCACTGTGACTGCTCTCATACAGGACTAATTCAGCCGCACTGTGACTGCTCTCATACAGGACTAATTCAGCCGCACTGTGACTGCTCTCATTCAGGACTAATTCAGCCGCACTGTGACTGCTCTCATACAGCACTAATTCAGCCGCACTGACTGCTCTCATACAGGACTAATTCAGCCGCACTGTGACTGCTCTCATTCAGGACTAATTCAGCCGCACTGTGACTGCTCTCATACAGGACTAATTCAGCCGCACTGTGACTGCTCTCATACAGCACTAATTCAGCTGCACTGTGACTGCTCTCATTCAGGACTAATTCAGCTGCAGACTGCTCACTTTGCAGCGTTTCTGAGAAATTGCTGATCTCTCCTTAACTTAAAGGTTTCAAGTTTTTTTGCCATTTGTAACAAGTACAAATACACTGGAATTCTTCTGCTCATCTCTGAGCATCCATTTCTCTTTAAAACAAATTTCCAGCCATGCAATTGGATGCTATGCAAGTTTTCTTGGATAAGGGCATATGCAAATAAAATGAACAATGATATCATAAGAAAATAGGGACATTCACCCACAATTCACTACTGCAAAGCTGGTGGACCAGCTCATAAAATTATGATTCATACTGCCCCTCCCGTTCTGGGGTAAATGACTACATACCCGACTCTGGGGTCAATCTCTGCATATCCCACTCTCGGGTACATTTCTGCATACCCTGCAGCAGGCTGCTCAGAAGCACCCGGTTTGTATTCCTGTAGCATTGGTCTTGAGGGAAGCCCGCTCTGTCAGAGGCTACATCCGTACCCACCGGTACCCCCTCTCCCCCAAAGACACTCCCAATCAGCCCGAGAGCTAACACAGTGTACCTGTAATCACATTGGCTCTTTTCTGGCAGAGACACCTAATCAAACATGATGAATCCGTGATCTCCCAGGAAACCTGAAACCTGTATAAAAAAAAAAATTCAGAAAGAGGGACAAACAAGGGAGGGGGGGGGGGGGGGTGAATGTTTCTAATTAAAACCACTGCGCTGAATGGGAATCTAACAGGAGTGGGAATTTGTCGTCTGTACACTCTACGGCATGGACCCCGTTAATTCAACCGTGCCGGTGCTTCACTAATATAATCAAATCAGAACCAAGTCAATTAAGAGCGAATTAAAGAGTTGTGCGAGCCTCCGGCCCCCCGTGCAGACCCTGCAGCTCCTGCAGATGGAACGAGGGATGCCCCCGGGGAGGCAGGCCGCAGCGCACCCGCGCGGGGCTTATGCAGATTCGGGGCGGTGCGGTCAGCCGGCGCCGGACACCGTTCCGTGTTCCAGTTTCGTGGGACTCCGGAGCACGCAGGCACCTCCGGCACAACTTTTCAGTTTTGTCGAAAGTTAAGCTCAGGCGGCTGTTAATGTAGGGCTGGGGCGTGCCTGCGATAGGAAAACACCCTCGAGCTTCCTGAAGCCTCTTTTCAGTAAGCTCGTGTGTATTTGGGCTCGTTCCGTCATCTGGCTTCACAAAAAATAAATGATTCTGCTTCTCAGAACAGCCGCAGGAGTGAACGGGACCCGAAGATCAGGCAGAAAGCAGGTAGCCTGAAAATAATCCACACAGTGTGGCTCTGAATTTATCTGTGCTTCAGATTAGATTTATGTGATTATTAAAGATACATTTAAAGCGGCTCCAAACGCAGACACACATTCATTTAAAGGTATAGAGGATAAAACACAATAGAGCACAAAGGGTTATTTCTATCACGCGTGTTATTCCAGAACACTTATCATGATGCATGTTCAGCGTGGAAATGAAATCTGGAAAATTGCCTCACGTGTGCAAACTCTGCGCGTTCAACGGTCTGGCTTAAATCCTTGGTGGAGGAATTGATTGAAATGGATTTGCTTTCCAGGCCTGTGCCGTGTATGAAAGCCAGCAGGTCTGCATCTCTGCTTTAAGACACAACTGCCTTGAATGAGATGCTGATATGCAACTGGGACTAATAACCATATGCTGATACTGATCTTCATCCATGGCCTGAGGGCGATGTAGCTCCCTAAAAGGAGTCCAGCAGCTTTGTTAAGCATGCTCCATCTCCCCCCCACTACCCTGCACCTCGCGCCCCGCCCCAATACCAGGCTATCCCTTGAGACGGGGTTGTGTTCATACTGGAGCCTGGTGCCCCACTGTGTACGCTGATGTTCGTTCCAACTCCACCATCCGAATACTAATGAGTTGTTAATGTTTCTTAAATAGGCTTAATGTCTACTGAAGGATCATTTATCCTCTTAAGATCACATTATGCCAGGAACAGATGAGTGGCAAGAAGGATAAATATTCCACATCCCTAGACTTTTAACAGTCAGAGCCTTTAATTTCCTGTAATGTGCTATTTTCTTTATAGAGGCTACATTTCTGAATTAATTCAATTATAGACTAGCAGGTGAAATCAATGGGGGTCTAACAGCTCAGTGCGTTCACACCTGATCACCTGAAACTTTTCATGTTCAAGAACAAAGAGCTCAATGACTGAGAATATGGCAATGAGAATAACTTGCAGTGAAAAAACAAAACCATTAGAACTTAAAGACCCCCTCCACTCAGTTTTTTTTAAATGATTAACTCCTCTTGGAAGGATGACTTTAATTATAGAGATTGATTTTTGAGCAGAACTTGTCACCAGAGTGCCTTTTTCTCTTCCACTTTACAGTATCGTGTCGGAAAAGTACACACACGAGCAAAATTTGTGATGTCACAAATATGTCAACCCTATCATGGTCCAATATGCAAAGATATGAAAATTATGGGACAGCGATGCGGTAAACAGAAACCTTTGCATACAGAAAGCAGACTAGTTAGTGACATTGTTATGATGGTTGGTGTGTTGGCATGGCAGACTGTGCAGTTTTAGGGTGTAAGCCCGAGGTAGGAACTTTGTTCCACTGGTTACCAACAGAGCCCATTCTAATACTCAAATGCGTGGAATTTGCCTATTAAAAATTGTTTGGATGTATGTGACGGCATAAAGGGAATCCATGCTTGTAGTGCACATTTTACAGCTGACTGCTTCCAGAACCTCATGCAGAAGTCGAAGGGATTCGCTAAGGAATTAATTTTGAATCTGGATGCCGTGCCTGTATATCCTGGGACCACAACAGCAAGCATTGCTAATTTGCATATTCATAAATTCTAGCATTCTTAATGAGGGCAAAGGTGAAGAGATGCTACAAAGAAATTTTCAGTAGTTTATTGAACTTTTTTGGCGGAATAACAATAGTAAACAATATACAATTTTTTTAAGGTTTTGAAATACATATTAAAGGGGTACTTTAAAGACATATTTTCAACAGCCCAAATTGACAAAGATATAACCTGTGACAAATCCAACACACACAGGGCTTTCCCAGGGCTGAGTTTGAAAGCGTTTTAGATGAGGCAAATCAGCTTTGTGCTCCTTCTAATATCAGAAGTATACTCATTATTATATCTTGTCATTTGGATATTAAATTTTTTCTAGAGAACATGAAATCACCTATTTCCATAATCTTTTTGGTGCTGTGTCATAATGCCCTGCTTTTACCAACGTTGTGAAGGTAGTTTGGCAGTGATGAATTTCACCCAGCCAATGCAGTATCCCTACAAAATCATCAAGAAGTCAGGAAACACTGATTGGAGCTGATATGGGTTCCGGGGTGTATTAGTGTCTGGGGGGGGGGGGGCGGGGGGGGTCAGGTTCCCGCAGAGCACTGCTGTACATCTCCCTGTCAGATGGCCCTTGCCTGGGGTTTGAAAACGGGGGTGTGAGTGATATCCTTTCTAAAATAGACACCGTTGCCGCTGAGAGCCCTTCGCTCTGTTGGGCTGGGATAGCTGCTCTGCTCTGGTCTGCAGTTCGGACTCACAGACTTTTATATGCCGACCGCTCTTCAAACTCACAGTTTTTGCAATTGAGAGTCTTGCAAGCAGGGATTCAGCCACAGAAACAAATTATTTCATTCCCACAATCCCCCTTTCATATGCTCCAGTCTGAAAATACGACGAGAACGACCGTGATTAGAAATGACAGTTACGACTATTTGTTCTCGGTAAAGCCAAGCCATTACCCTTCCATTCTGTATCTATCCAAAACAAAAATCAGTCACCTGTTCTGTGGGAACCTCATTTCAAACAGCGGCTGTAAACAGAGGCAGTAACCAGCTCTGTGATTTAGATGCAGGCGGCAGAAACAGGCTGAAGAGGAGGAACCAGAGGAAACTGGAGCAGGGAGGATCCCAGACGGGGGGGGGGGGGGGGCACACCCCCAAACCCCTCCCCCCCTCCTCTGCTGGACAGAAAAAGTGAGCAAAGCTCAGTCCCAAACTGTGTTGAGGCCAGGAGTAACCTCACCGCCTGTCACCTGTACCAGACCCTAAGAACCAGAAAGAGTAAGCTTTTATTATGAATCTGTTTCCTTATGGGACTAATTGGCCCCGACTTATTGTAGAGCCACCTTGTGGATTCTTAATAATTGCATTTTCCACTACCTGGAAACTAGTTGCAAATATTGTACCTTGTACAGTATCTTTTATTAAAAGCTGTGCAGAGTACCATTCATTGGAAAGTACCATGAATGATTAAAAGCAATAAATCATCCATAAATTGCAAATAAATAAAAAATAATTATTCAACCCCCACCCCCAAAGGTAAATAAAATACGTTTGCTAATGAAAAATACCACTTTTGAATTTAACATAAAAAGAATTTACTAATTAACATCAAAGACATCACAATCTGTACAACAAATAATTTTGAATGATACATTCAACCTAAGATTTTGTTGTTTTAGATAATCCAAAAGTAACATCAGTAACATTTAACCAATCCAATGTACTATCAGTGACATTCGGTCATAAACCCAGATGAAGATTACTATAAATAATGCACTTCCCATTTTGCTGTTCATATATTATAGGTCAACCAGGATTAAATCTGTGTGAATGCATTCAGAGACATTACCACCAATCCAATTATGAACATTTATTTTTATGAAATCTATTGTATTTTCGCCAGTACGTGAGAACAGCGATTAAAACATAGTGGATTAAACTGAGAGGGAATAACGATCTGCGCAGATATTCATGAGAACTCCCGTTACGTTTGGATTCTGGGTCATTTTGTCATGCGGGCAGTTTGGTATGAGAGGACAGAAAAGATCCTGTCTTCTTACTTTATGCTTACAACTGGCCGCTTCTCATGAAATCATTTCATATTTACCTTGCAATGCTCATCGGTCTTTGCTTAAAGTTTGGTTAAAACGTGTTACCATGAGACCTCCCTGTGGGGTGAAGTTACAGCACTGTTCAAGTGGAAGCATTCCTTACCTTCAGAAGCTCTGCACATCATCCCGGTCACATGGCAGCGCCACTGAGGTCATATGACCTGCAGTCACATGACTGTGAGCCTATGCATGAGCAGTACGTCAATGGGAGGAACTGATGTAGCAATTCCAAGGAGCCCAGGCCCAATTTAATCCTCCAAACACCGGGTAGGAAGAAACTATTTATCCCCAGTCTGGAGGATATAAAGGTTAATGAGGACATTCACCCAGTTTTCCCTTATTAAAAAACTCAAAAATAAGCACAAATGCACAGATATTTTGACCAAAGTCTTCTTCAGCAGACTGCACAAGAGAACAGTGCTTTGTGCAACTTAAAATGGACTGTGTTAACAGGTGTCTCACATATTCCTTAACGAGCTCCTTAACGAGGGGTAATTGAAGGGTATTGAAGACATCTGTTCTCAGCTCTTTGTAAATCAACAGAAAATACCGAGAGAGTGAACCACTTCTTTATTTCCATCAGCTAATTACACAATCAGGACTCAAATCTTCAGCTATAAAGCACAAAGCTGAAAATCCACACCAGGGTTGTCAAAGTCCTGGAGTTCAGTGAAATGAATCACTTGTACTAAAACACAGCAAAAAGCAGCAGACACTGGAGCCCTCCAGGACTGGAGTTAAACCAGCAGATGCTGTGGCCCTCCAGAGCTGGAGTTAAACCTGCAGACACCGTGGCCCTCCAGGGCTGGAGTTAAACCTGCAGACAATGCGGCCCTCCAGGTCTAGGTTTGAACACTCTTGATTTGCATTGAGTTAGCCATTCAGCACAGCTCTTATTCCATTTCAGCCTATTTTCATGTCATCTTTCCAAATGGCTGGGATGATTGACATCTTCGTTTAATCTGTCATAATGAATTTTTTTATTTCTGTTCCTGGCAGATATCAGGTAAACTTTAATCTCTGTGGTACATCTGCTCTATACGGTCATGGACCAACTAATCAGATCAAACCACAAAAATGTGAGTATTCCTTCATCAGAAATCAGATATATGATTTAGTCTACACATTATTAGCATTCACATGCTAACACGCTGCACCGCAGCTCATTAAAGCTGTGCATACTGCCCTGGTTTGCTCAAACTGTAATTAGCGGAAATAATCAATCGAGAAACTGCAGAAATTAAAAAGCGGAAAAAATCATGACCCTTTGATGACTTCACCTCAGGCAGTCTGGCTGTGAACTTAAATTCTCAGGCACACGCACAGGCAGACACTCACCCATACATGCACACACCCACACGCACAGGCTGACACTCACACATACATGCAGACACACATACAGCCACTCACACGCAAAGGCTGACACTCACACATACATGCACACACTCACACGCAAAGGTTGAAACTCACATACATGCACAGGCAGGCACTCACACATACATACAGACACCCACACGCAAAGGCTGACACTCACACATACATGCAGACACACACATACATACAGGCACTCATACAGGCAGGCACTCACACATACATGCAGACACACACATTCATACAGGCAGGCACTCACACATACATGCAGACACACACACATACATGCAGGCATGCATACTCGCATGTGAACGTGCTGAGGATTTCTTTCCGAGAAAAAATACATTCTAATGATTTATTTACATACACAGAAGCTGATTAACATCGTACATCTTTATGCACTGTGTGTACTTTAGAAACATGCCACCCACAGGCCCCCTGCTGCTCAAAGCGTCCTTGCAGGAGGTGTACCAATAATAACTTGTTCTAATGAGATGTCTGGACCAGGCCTTATGGCTACTGTACAGCTTTACTAAGACCTGCTTTTACTTCACAGCTCTACTCTCTCAGCTTTATTACATCTCTATCTGTCTCCATGGTATGCCTCTGCAGCACTGCATTTTCATTCACTTTGGCTCTGCATTACAGGTACTGTAACGCTGTTTAGTTCTTACTGCCACTGCATTTTAAAGGGCAGATTGCATGTAGTTCTTGCAGTTTGTTCCCTGGAAAATGGAATGATAATCAGGTTAAGTCATTTTTCTACAAAGGATCTTTCTTTTATGTGATCATCTAGAGATGATTCTGGAATTTTCATCATTATAGAAGAAGATTGGGTCAGTTCTCACTGAAACCTTATGACCGCGGATGTAAAAGAAAACATATCACCCCCCCCCAAAAAAAAATCAAAACTAGGTCTTTATTTTTTCTCCAATTCTGTGAACATCCAAATAATTCTGTAAACATGCAGCACTCGATTGCTGATTAACCATCCTTATGCATATGCAGGACAGCTTGGGGGAGTAGCACTGTCAGAAATTAGTGCTCACTGAAGCAATAAATGATGAATTTCGGAGATAGTTGTGTTTTGATATATTATATCAATTATATGAAACATACAGTAGTTTAAGGCATGTCATTAAAAATAAATGTTTCGTATCGATACCCCAAGACTTTTAATTAGTTCAAAATCGACCAATGCTTTCATTTTCTCCAATGTGGTATTTGGCAAATTATGACCCAGCCAACACAAAAAGGTTCTGACAATGTTGCTGCCATGGGGTGGCAATGTTAAAACACTGAATTCTGGTAAAATTGTGAGAACATTTAGAGTTAGCTGGGGAGCTTAGAAATCGCTGAAATTCTTTCTGATGAAATAATAGGCGGACAGGCAAAGCAGGGTCCTAAAAGATGACAGAATGGAGCCCTGGGACAGGAGTCACTGAAGCTCTACTGAAACATATGCAGACACACACCACTGTTTCCCAGAAGATTAATCCACCACTCTGATGGGGGCGTGGCTTACAGTCAATGCTCACATGTGATTGGTGCCCCTTCCTGCCAACTGCCCTAAACACAGAATGGTGGGACAACAGACCACCACATCCCAGCCAACACCAGCACCCTCAAAACCCCTCAAACCCCCCAGATCTGTATGGGGAGGGGTGGAGATTAAGCCATTCCTTGGCCCGGTCTCAATGCAGCATTCACAAAGTTTTACTCCCAATTAGTAAGGTATCTGCAAATTTTGAATGGCCGGGCAGTTGCTTAGAAACAACTAATTAGAAGTGTTAGTTTTTTTTAAATTTTATTTGTGAAGGAACCAAAAGCTGTGTGAAGAAAACGTGTGAAAGTCTGGAGCAGATAAAAGTTCTATTGGTTGGGGTGAGCTTGGGAACAGATTGTAGGAGCAATTAGACAGAAAGCTTGTGAAAATTTGTTTCAAACTAGTTTTTTAAAAACCCCTTATGTGCATTATTAACTTCAAAGCATTATTTCTTCTGAAACTTCTTTCCTTTGTAACATGAAACTAATTTGCCGTTAAATGACAATGTGTTACAGTGAACTGAAAGCAGGAAGTGGTCATTTGGCCAAAGTTCACATGAGGGTCAAACACAGCAAAAGAGCAGGCTGTCCGCATGCTTGTTCTTTCTTATTGGACCCCATGCAAAGCTCAGCAGCCTCACTACAGCTGGACAAATGGGCTCAAAGTTCATGATGTGTCTGACGCCAAACATCCACACCACAACTGACAGCCTTTTATTACTGCCAACAGGCCAATCAAAGGTACTTATTCTGCACCCTGCTGCTGTCAGCAGGCCAATCAGAGGTGCTTATTCTGTGCCCTGCTCCAGTCAGCAGGCCAATCAGAGGTACTTATTCTGTGCCCCGCTCCTGTCAGCAGGCCAATCAGAGGTGCTTGTTCTGCACCCTGCACTCTATGCAACAAATGTTGCCAGAAGGAGGAGGGGCCTGTGGGCACAGTATTTGCCGCATGCTCTTGACAAACTTATTCACACAATATCGTTGAGTGAAATGGCGGTTTAGGTCATGATTGTCCTGTTTTCTCCAGGGTTACAGGGATTTTCACACACCATGCATCCGCACGACTGCCAAATTAAAGCAGCCATGGTGAAAAAAGCAGCTGTTATATTGTGGTTTGGCTCCACTGAGAGGGTTCGGTACAGACAGTCTCAAACCTCATTTTCAAAAACACACCATTAAGTACCGAACCCGCCACTCCTCCCGGCTGTCCCCATGGTAACGCAGCCTCTACCCAGTGTTCACAGTTCCCAGGGTCTTTTCTCCACTCGTGGGGAAGGGTGGGGGGGGGGTGCCAGCATTCAGAGGGTTTGTCTCTCCCCTCCTGTATTGATTTTACATACCAGGCTACATTGTAGTATGCATCCCCCATACTACCCCCTCCACACACACACACACACACACAACACAGCAAGAGGCCACGTTCATCTTTACCACCTACATTTATTTTAAAAAAGCAAACAACGTCCCATCTTTAAAGGAAACGGACACGTGTAAAAGCAAACACACCTGTAATCAAGCAGCATCCAAACGCTGGCATCTTGTAAAAACATCGTTATTAGATTAATAACCCTGGCAGCCTCCCCACAGAGCTTTACCCTCTCTTAGTGCAGAACAACAGGGAAAAAACAAATATTCCTAATAAAAAAAGAACAGCAGTTTACAACAGGCTTCAATACTGCTGTTAAACGGGACACACGTTCTCTGGGTTTCTGTACGAAGGTAAACACATTTTGGCAGTGAATGAGGCTTACTGGCTCACATACTACACACACGGTGAGTCACAGACAGGGCATGTGTTTCTTTAAAAGAAAAAAAAAAGAAAAAAAAAGAAAAAATAATAATCGATCGTCAGTTCCTGTACAATAACATGGCGAAAACAGTGGCACTCTGACACAAACTCATCACATTAGTGCTAACTGTTACACACAGCTCTGTGACTACCCACTCACTACTTATTATTGCTAGGACATGGAAATAAACTACTTACGGAAAAGAAACACGTATTTATACATGTGTAAATCTAGAGAGAGCACCTTCTAACGTCAGAGCTACAGCCTGGTGGTTCTGAGGCCCGCTGGTTTGGATCTGATGGTTCTGACCCGGTCCGGCTCTAGGAGCACCCAGCTTCATTCCCCAGTGATTCCTGCCCTGGACGGGAGGGACTTCCTGTGTTTCCGGAACCTTCTTCCCTCATTAAGCTCCAAGTACTGCACATCCTTTGAGAGCACAGACAGACACTACAGCCACGCCCACAACAGTGTGTAGTTTACACAGCCACGCCCACAACAGTGTGTAGTTTACACAGCCACGCCTACAACAGTGTGTAGTTTACACAGCCACGCCCACAACAGTGTGTAGTTTACACAGCCACGCCCACAAGTGTGTAGTTTACACAGCCACGCCCGCAAAAGTGTGTATTTTACACAGTCAGGTCCATCAAGTGTCCGTCAAGTGTCTCTTACAGTACATAGTCAGGCCCATAAATGTGTGTGTTTTACACAGTCAGGTCCACAACTATTTATTTAACAGCCATGCCCATAACAGTGTACAGCTTATAAACTCTTAAAGTTTTACATTCTAGTGCAAGGGGGCGTGTCCTGGGCAGAGCAGAGATCCTTTTGTCCCAGGGGCAGGGGCTTCTTCATGGTTTCTTGTCGGTGGAGTGGAAGAACCAATCAGTGAACTTCCTCAGCTGGGCGGTGGCTGTCTGGCTCTCCTCCTGCAGCCGCATGTTATCCTGCCGCAGGTGCTGCACCTCCTCCTCCAACACCGCCTTATCCTCCTTCTCCTGAAACACACACACACACACCTCCACCTGAGAGATACACACACACCTCCACCTGAAACACACACACACACACCTCCACCTGAGACACACACACACACATACCTCCACCTGAGAGACAGACACACACACACCTCCACCTGAGACACACACACACACCACCTGAGAGACAGACACACACACCTCCACCTGAAATACACACACACCTCTACCTGAAACACACACACACCTCCACCTGAGACACACACACACACACACGCAGACACACACCTCCACCTGAAACACACACACACACCTGAAACACATACACACACAGAAGCTGTCTGCTCTTACCTTCTGCAAGTCATACTGCAGCTGTCTGAGAATCACTTCCAACTGGT
Source organism: Anguilla rostrata (assembly GCF_018555375.3). Lineage (NCBI taxonomy): Eukaryota > Metazoa > Chordata > Actinopteri > Anguilliformes > Anguillidae > Anguilla > Anguilla rostrata. The sequence goes on from NC_057950.1 coordinate 14,486,016, forward strand.
TCACTTTATCAGTGAGGATGGCTGGAGAGCTATCCCTGAATAAAGGAGAGAGAGAGACGGGGGGAGGGGGAGAGAGATAAAGAGACGGGGAGAGAGGGAGAGAGGGGGAGAAGGACAGGGGATAGAAAAAATAGGGCGGGGGCAGTGAGAGGGAGAGAGAAGCGAGTGAGTTTTATATCCCCTCAGGTTAGCTTTGTTGTGCAGTTATAGCAACATGATGACAGTACATTTGTGCTGAGAATTGAAGAGCAGTGTGTGTGTGCGTACAGTATGCGTGTGTGTGTGTGTGTGTCATACCCCGGCTCCAGCACAGCTGCTTCTACTCCCGCTGCTCGTCTGCGCAGCTCCTGTGAGATCTGCAGAGCCTCCGCCCGCTGCATGTCCGTCAGGGTGCAGAAGGGCGCCACACGCTGGTCTGGAGGTAAACACACACTTACATTAACGCGCAGACACAGACACATGTCCATGCACACAGACACACATACACACAGACACACACACGCATACACGCAGACACACACGCACAGACACACACACGCACATACGCAGACACACACACGCATAGACAGCTGCTTTCACATGCAAATGAGCAGAGATAGCGGAAGTGCTGCTATACCCTAAAGCCACCATCTAAGAGCTTAATTACAGGAAGAGGATCCAGAGAGCTCTTCTGAGTGCTCACTGCTGGGTTTCTAATGTGGGAACAGCTTTATCTCAGCACTGAAAAGTGGCCTTCTCTTCACTAAGAGCATTACTGCGAGCACAGAGCTGTACACATGCTGATTCAATAAAACCACTCCAGCCACAAAACACCGAATCAGAGCAATCTCACCCTCTCATCCGCACAGAAACAGAGCACTGTCTAATCAGCACAGAAACAGAGCAATCTCACCCTCTCATCAGCACTGAAACAGAGCAATCTCACCCTCTCATCAGCACAGAAACAGAGCACCGTCTAATCAGCACAGAAACAGAGCAATCTCACCCTGTCATCAGCACTGAAACAGAGCAATCTCACCCTCTCATCAGCACAGGAACAGAGCAATCTCACCCTCTCATCAGCACAGGAACAGAGCAACCTCACCCTCTCATCAGCATCAATACCTTCAAATGCCCGCGCTGCGTCCACCAGGTGAGACCAGTCCAGGCCGGTCACCGTGTCAGGGAGTGGCATGATGCTTGGCTCACAGAACTTGGTCCGGTCCACTAGGGAGCCGTCAGAGAACCAGACCTCATCTGTGAAGGCCAGCAGCACTCACGTCAGTGATCATTAGTGTATGAACAAGCCTCAGTAGTGCTGTTTGTGGATGTGCCTTAGTCTTGCTGTGTGGGAATATGCCAGAGCTGTGTTGGGATGTGAGTGTGGGTTCTGGCAGTTTTGGCGGGGTACTCACTCCTCAGGTTGGCGGCCCCCTGACTAGCAGCCGTTCGGGGGGGAAGGGTGCAGCGGTAGGGGGGCGTGGTGCTGAACAGGATGTCGTTGGGCAGGGCGTGGTCCAGTGCCGAGCTGTGGGAGCCGCTGTAGGAGGAGCTTTTCCGGTTACCGCACACGCTCTCGTCCGACAGCGTGCGGCACAGCGAGCGGTGCGGGGACAGACTGCCCGCTGCCGACATCTGACGAGATGGACAGACAGACAGACAGACAGGGACATCACAGGGGGAGTGTTTACATTTATTCACAAACTGGGTGGGGGGTAGGCTAGATTCTTTCATCTGCAAGAAGTGGAGCAGGCAGGTGGAAGTGTTTGAGAATCAGGTCAGGCCAGTGCTGTGCAAAGCTGTATGATGCAGACCAGCTTAAACTGGATTAAATTGACTTAAACTGGCTTAAATTATTTTAGACTGGATTAAATTGGTTGCACATGAGAACTTCAGGTTTTGTTCTGATCAGACCTGGGTCAAATACGTATTTGTTTTGGATTCAAATACTTTTCTACGCTTTACTGATTTTGTCTGGTGTATTGGAACCAATTAAATACTCTCAAAAAGTGCAAACCCCACCTTCTGGTCATATTGGCAGGCTCAATTACACCAGGCAACATCAAAAGAGTACAGAAAAGTATTTGAATCCAAAACATATAAGTATTTGACCCAGGTCTGGTTCTGATACACAGCTTCTGACACACATTTACCACACACACAGGTACAGGTACCCCACACACATGCATGGCGTGCGTGCGTGAGTGTGTGTGTGTGTGTGTGTGTATATGTTACCGCTCTCCTGCTGTTCTCCTGCTGGTGGCTGTCCAGCATCATCCTCAGGTGCTCCTCCTTGGACAGGCTGTGGTGGAGGCGAGGGCCCCGCCCCGCTGCCCGGAGCCGGCAGGTCGCCTCAGCCGCGTACAGCCGCCTGTGGAGCAGCGGCAGCCAGTCAGTTACCGCCAAATCCGCTACAGAACATCTCAGACCATATCATGCCAGGGGAACTCCAAAGCACTTCTGAGACCAACGGCGTCTGAGCTGCTCTTCCAGCACATCCACTATAATCAGTGCCTTTAGGTGAACAAGCACACACCACAAGGGGATATATCAGGTGCTCTACTGCGGAAAGAGACACAGAGTCACAAACACACACACACGCCCCCTGGAGACTGGGAGGACTGAATGCAGGCATCACAAGATGAGGAGAAAATAGAATGCTGTCTGACACCTGATGTAGTGTCCTGAACGGTGAGCTAAAGACCCGGGCGGAGGTGGGGGGGGGGAAGGGGGGGTGTACAGGGACGTCACATCTGTGGAGTCACTGATGCACAAAGGAAAGGCTCCAGCAGGACACATAGGGGACTGAGCAACTGTGTGTGTGTGTGTGTGTGTGTGTGTGCATGTGTACTGTAAAGCACCTGTGTGTACCTTGTGCGCTCGGACAGTGTTTGTAGGAGAAAGGATAGTAACCCTTCAGCTCCACTGAAGCACAACGAAGGAAAGAAAAGCAGAAGATATTTACCCAGTGAAATACCCAGTTTTCAGTAAATAAACATCCCTGTTATATTTACCCAGTTTTTAGTGTGATAAACACCACTGTTGTATTTACCCAGTTTTCAGTTAAATAAACATCGCTGTTATATTTACCCATTTTTCTGTGACCCAGTTTTCAGTGAAATAAACCTCACCCTGTTATGTTTACACAGTCCCCTAGTGGAATAAACACACCACTCTCACATTCCTCCCAAGTCCCCAAAGCACTTTGACTGGGCTTCTGTACAGCAGGCTGGGGGAGTGCTAGCACGCTAATGTGCCCTGTTACTGTGCTGTCCCAGCTAATGACACAGGCTAAGGGATGTGCTAGCACGCTAAAGTGTCCCATTACTGTGCTGTCCCAGCTAATGACACAGGCTAAGGGATGTGCTAGCATGCTAATGTGCCCTGTTATTATGCTGTCCCAGCAACGCCACATGCTAAGGGATGTGCTAGCATGCTAATGTGCCTCTTTACAGTGCACCCACAGCTATTGACACAGGCTAAGGGATGTGCTAGCATGCTAATGTGCCTCTTTACAGTGCACCCACAGCTAATGACACAGGCTAAGGGATGTGCTAGCATGCTAATGTGCCTCTTTACAGTGCACCCACAGCTAATGACACAGGCTAAGGGATGTGCTAGCATGCTAATGTGCCCTGTTATTATGCTGTCCCAGCAACGCCACATGCTAAGGGATGTGCTAGCATGCTAATGTGCCTCTTTACAGTGCACCCACAGCTATTGACACAGGCTAAGGGATGTGCTAGCACGCTAATGTGCCTCTTTACAGTGAACCCACAGCTAATGACACAGGCTAAGGGATGTGCTAGCATGCTAATGTGCCTCTTTACAGTGCACCCACAGCTAATGACACAGGCTAAGGGAAGTGCTACCACGCTAATGTGGTCAGTAGCCTTGGGAGGCGTTCGTCTCCCATCTTTCAGGCATGCTTGATTAGGATGCAGATAGAAACCCAAACAAAGATCACAATATGGTTGGTTTCTGCAATACAGTCTCACACACGCCCGCCTGCCCGCACGCACGCACGCACACACAGCCGTTTCCAATTAACAAAGTATTTTTTTTAAAACAGTAAACAAGTAACTGCTGATGCAATTCTGAGATGCATTTCAAAAGCCCCATTTTAACGTCTAATTAGATCCAATTAGAGGGACAGGAATGGCATATTTTTACTGAACAAATAAAACAGGAACATTTTCCATGCTGAGAGACACCACATTTCAGGGAATTTGTTACATTAAGAATAATAGGACTGATTGAACAACAGAAACAAAACAGATATACACAATCCAGGTGCAAGCAGCATTTTGGCACCAACACCCAAAGCCCCTACTGTACACTACAGTACTGCAATACCCAATGCCCCTACTGTACACTACAGTACTACAATACCCAATGCCTCTGCTATACACTACAGTACTACAATACCCAATACCTCTGCTCTACAGTACAGTACTGCATTTACAACCCCCCCCCTCATGTTCACTTACCCACACTCCACCAGGTTCCCCTGCTCTTCAAGAGGGGGGCTGTCCTCTGCTTTCTTCCATCCAATCAGGTATTTGCTAGCCGGGGGCTGGCGGGGGTACGTGCGCACGTCGGGACCTGTCCCGGGGAGCACGGAGCCCTGCGGGACGATGTAGACCCTGGACTGGTCCAGAGAGCTGCTGATCTTACGACCTCGCATGGCGGGACTGCCAGAGTGATGGGAACCACTGCCCAAGGTACAGAGAGGATCACATGACCGCAGGGTGACCAATGAATAACCATTACTGAGGATCACATGCCAGGTGACCAATGAACCATATGGGATCCAGACCAGCTGACCAATGAATAACCATTACTGAGTATCACATGACCGCAGGCTGACCAATGAATAACCATTACTGAGGATCACATGACCACAGGGTTACCAATGAATAACCATTACTGAGGGTCACATGACCACAGGGTGACCAATGAATAACCATTACTGAGGATCACGTGACCACAGGGTGACCAATGAACAGCCATTTCTGCTCTGGCTGCAGGGGGTGTCTTACCTGGACTGGGAGGAGATCTCACTGAGGTCCCCGATGCTCCCGCCTGCGAGGGGCGGGGCAGTAACTGAGGAGGCGTGGCCTGAAGGCAAATAGATCTTGGCCGACTCCTCTTCTAGGCCGCTGTCCTCAGGGAGCTCGCCCCACTGCAGGCCAACCCGAGCACCCACCAAACCCGCCAGGGGCGGAGCCAGCAGGCAGGAGGAGGCGGTGTCGATGCCGCTGTCCGTGGATGCGCCCTTGATGTAGGTGAGTCCCAGGAGCTCGGGGTCCATCAGGTCCCCCGAACCGAAGCGCTTGTCATCGCTGCCGCTGGACGCGTTGCTGGAGAGTGTGTTACTGCTGGAGCGGCTGGAGCAGCTCCTCTCTCCCACCTGCAGGGGGCGGTATAACAGACATAATGCACCGCCCTGCCCCGTCTGGCCTGAGCTGCTGTTTTCAACATCAACAAAGAAGCAGCTCCAAGTAAAACAGGCCCAATTCCCTCCTCGCTCTCCAACGAATGGGGAGCGTGCCAATGCCAGGGCTGTCCCTAAAGCAGGGCTATATTTACATCTACCATCCTTCACCAAACTGCCACATTAACCATAAATGAGTGTTTCACAGTCCTTCAAACAGAGCATATTTCATAAAACTAGGCTACAGTGTAAAAGCATTATAGAGAGTACAAAATGTGGAGCTCTCACTTTAAAACTTTAATGTGCTCGTAAAGATGAACACGCACGTGATTATTCTCCCCCATTTCCACAATTTTCCACAGAAAAGTCTCCCCCAAGCTAAAATTAAGCAGTTTCTAATAAAGTTAAGGTCTGTCCTCCCAGTGCATTTTGACAGCAGCATTATTAAGAAGAATAACTGCGAGAAAAAAGCAGGTTTGTGGGAAAATGATCTTGCCCATGACACCCTGAGCAGCAGGCTGGCCTTTTCTCTGTAGATCCAGCCGCATCAGCTCAGTATGAACTGACAGTACCCCCCCCCCCATGTGCCCTCACGGCCCAGCAGACTCACACGGGACAGCTTGCTGGGGGAGTCCTTGCCTCCCTCGCTCTTCAGGGAGTTGAGGATTTTGGTGGAGGGGCTGTGCCATTTGGCCTCTGTGAATAGAAACAGGGCTAAGGGACAGGACCGAGAGGAAACTGTCTGCTCACAGTGTGAGTAGCTCACTGTAAAAGCACTGAACCCCAGACCCTGCGTTCAGCTGGACAGAGCAGGCTGTAGAAACACAGACAGAGCTCTCTCCAACACCACTGTGACTGAACGACTCACCGGCAGATCGAGCTCGCTCCAGCACCACTTCTCTCAGTGTGTCCCTGTCGCCATAGCCACCACGGCCGTCGGCTGCGTGCTCCTGCAGCGTCTCGAACCCGGGCTGCCCGCTGCCGCAGAGTCCTGGGTCGCTGGAGGAGGACTGGTTGCTAGGGGAACAGCGGTACTGAAGAGCGAGGTCCCCCTTACTGCAGAGGGGGGGCTGGGGGGTGTCTGCATCCTGAGCCCCCCTGCAAAATACACACAACAAGCAAGACTTACTCACAGAGCAATGGGAAGTTACACTACTCCAGAGTTACTACAGTGTCACTGCATCATTACTCCACCGTTACTACAGGGTCACTACACCATTTCAGCACTGTTGAATAAGTCTTTATTAATGGAACATGAGTCAATATGTTACATGGGTCCTCCCCTGTCCCTCTCCTGTCCATCCCCGTCCCCGTCCCTCCCCACCCTGCTCCACCCAATCCAACTGTAGTGTTTCACACCACTACAGGGAGAGAGGGAAAATGTGAGAAATAAAGGTAGAGAGAGAAAAAGAAGGACAGCAGAGAGAGGGAAATAGGAGAGAGGGAAGGCAGAGAGAGAGAAAGAAGCGAGAGGGACAGCGAAGGAATGTGGTACCTGGAGCCATCGGGCAGCTTCCTGTCGAAGGAGGCGGTTCGGGGGAGCGAGGGTGAGGCCTGCTGAAGGGTGGGGGAGGCGCGGGGGACGGCCTGTCCCGCTGGGGGGGGCACGCGGTGCCAGGTGGTGTTCCTCCGGAAGGGGGTCTTGTACTCACAGGGGGTCCCCTGACTGTCAAGCTTGTACTCCACCATGGGAACCCTGTAGAGCTCAGAGCAGCCCCTGAGAGGGAGGGGGGGTAGGGTTAGGAGGCCTGTGTGTGTGTGTGTGTGTGAGGTTAGGGTTAGGGGGCCTGTGTGTGTGTGTGTGTGTGAGGTTAGGGTTAGGAGGCCTGTGTGTGTGTGTGAGGTTAGGGTTAGGGGGCCTGTGTGTGTGTGTGAGGTTAGGGTTAGGAGGCCTGTGTGTGTGTGTGTGTGCGTGTGTGTGTGAGGTTAGGGTTAGGAGGCCTGTGTGTGTGTGTGAGTTTAGGGTCAGGGTTAGGCGGCCTGTGTGTGTGTGTGTGTGTGTGTGAATGTGCGTGTGAGTGTGTGTGCGTGAGGCTAGGGTTAGGATTAGGCGGCCTGTGCTTGGGGGTGTGTGGAACAGCGAGGTTAGGAGGGACTGATGTTCCTAAACGCCCCCTGCTGCTTGCTCGCCTCCTCTCGGTCCCCCCCAACACACCCCCCCAAGCATAACATTACAGACGTCTAATTTTTTCCTCAAGACGGCAGAATGAAATCCTTAAAAGGAAGCAGCTATTTACGCCTCCACAAAATGAAATGAAAACAGGGAGGGGAGATTCTAAAATAAATATGCTTTTTCTCACATGACTCAGTGACATCTGTCTAATACAACACTGTGAATCACTGCAACAATAATTTAACTGCAAAATGACAGATTTCTATAAATGAACAGTAACATGTCATAATAATAAAGTTCACTGCTAGGAAACCCCCTCCATGGCCACCATTAGGGCTCTGTGCTGAGGTTAGTGCGTCCACCATTAGGGCTCTGTGCTGAGGTCAGTGCGCTGCGTGTTGTTTTGATTCCTGTCTCTGGCTGTTAGGGCAGGCCGAGTCTGCAGTTCCCACAGATTCTTTCGGGCTGAGATAATGCCGCTGAAACAGCAGCAGCCTTTGTTGACTCGCCCCCCTTTCAACATGAACACTGAGGCTCTGGAAAACCCTTCAGATTCCTCCTCAACCCCCCTCCCCATTTCACAAGGACCCATAAGAAAACACCTGCCAAACACTGGTACCAGAACTACAACCCCTCCTACTAATCCCCCTCTACACACACACAAACAGGCACACACGCACGCACGCACGCACGCACACACGCACACACACGCGCACACAAACACGCATGCACGCACATGCGCATGCACACACACAAACCCAGACACACAAACACACACACACGCACACACACAACACATACACACTGACACACAAACACACACGCACACACGTACTCACACAACTGTACAGCTATTTTAAGGTAACCATACAGTGTCTGCATCAGAGGGAAGGAAAGGAGCAGTGTTTTACAGCCCTGCTGTTTGTTTGGTTCACCATCTCCCAGTCAGCGCAGAGGATGACTGTATTCTGCCCGACGGTTATAAGAGGTTATAACTCCCAGCGCTGTTTGTTTCTGATTCACACAGACACACAGGGGCACCATCTGCTGCCTCTGACCTCCCAGCCTGCTGCTTGAGCACACATCCAATCTCTCCTCTGTCTCCGCGGAAACATCAAAGGATCTCGCTATTTCAGTAAAGAAATCCATAACTCTGCATCACAACCGTACAACGCTCTGTTCAATTCTTTACGGGGAGAAAAGCAAACTGTGAAATTATATTTTTACATCATGCAGTATCATCACTGTTGTTCTATTATGATGCACCTGCTGCTATTTATTGTAATTCTTCAATTTTCTTCTTTTAACATCAAAAAGGCTCCTCTGCGTCATGAATTTTCTCTCACTCATCTGTTACTTGAACTATAAGCAAAATTCTCCGGCCCTGTTTCACTGTAAATATTCAAATAAGGGCATTGAGAGGTTTGGTTCTCAATCTGTTTTGTCAAGCCGTTCCTCTCAAACGTTGGCAGCCCCTTCAGTTAAACACAGTCGATTCTATTTCACAGTTAGCATGAGTCACCTCTTGAAGGCTGTGCTTACACTACCAGCTCAGCTACTGCTTAAGGGAGAACTTTAGAGAGGAAAGCTTTGCAGTACAACCACGGGGGCCAAGCGCCATTTGAAAAAGGGAAAAAAGAAGAAGGGGTTCAAGCCTTTATGAAGAAAAGCAGCAGAGATCCCTGAGAGAGCAGGATGAACATAGTAGGGTGAGGGACAAGGCAGGGAGTGTTCAGAGAAACCTGAGTGATGCAGAGCAGCAGTGTTATGTAACGTGCAGAGCTTGATCTATAAGTGTCTGCTAAAGCATGTTAATATGTGTGCTAATTCATGTGCTAATGCATGTGCTAAAGCGTGTTAAAAGCATGTGCTAAAGCATGAGTGTGCTAATGTGACTGCTAATAAATGTGCTATTGTGTGTGCTAATGTGTGTGCTTAAGCGTTTGCTAATGTGCATGCTAATGGTTGTACTAAAGCATGTGCAAATGTGTGTGCTAATCCATGTGCTAAAACATGCTAATGCATGCGCTAATGTGTGTGCTAACGTGTGTGGTAATGCATGTGCTAAAGTGTGTGCTAATGTGTGTGGTAATACATGTGCTAAAGTGAGTGCTAAAGTGTGTGGGGGTGGGGGAGGGCGGGGCGGGGCAGGGCAGATCATACCTCCGTGGTGTACCATCCTCTTGTGGCTGGATGATCACCACGTTCACGGTCGCTGAGGTGCGCAGCAGATCAATCATCTGCTCATGTGTCAGCGTAGCCACGGCAACGGCGCAGATCTCCACCAGCCGGCTGCCCTGCCGGAGCCCCGCCTGCCAGGCGAAGCCGAACGGCTCCACGTCCGCCACGATGCCCTCGAAGTTGACATGGAAACCCAGCTGGCCCAGCCCGTTCCTGCGCAGAGTCATCTCCACAGTCTCACAGCCGCGAGAAACAACCTGGAGCACAGGGAAGAGAAGCGCGACCTGAAACACAGTCTGCAGCACAGGGGCAAGATGCGCTACTGAAACACAGTCTGCAGCACAGGGGCAAGATGCCCTACTGAAACACAGTCTGCAGCACAGGGGAGAGTTATGCTACTGAAACACAGTCACCACATTTAGAGTTCTACAAGGGGAGGAGCCTCTGGAGTTTACAGACAGAAAGTTAGGGAAGAGAGAAGTTTAGAGAAAGAGAAGAGTTTAAAAGGAGAGAAATTTAGACAGAGAGGAGCGTAGAGAGAGAACGGTGTGGAGAGGGGGGGAGTTGCGGGAGGTTTGAAATAACAGACTTTCAGAAAGGGTTTCATATGAAAATAAAGGCAGTGAATGATGTCTGTGCTCATCACACACAAGTGTTTCCTTAAAGGATCAAAGCCACAGGGATAAGGACAGCTCTCACACAAGAGCACTCTACAGCACATTCATCGTCTTTCCTGTTTTTTTTTTTATTTATGCACTGGAGAATATAGATTTGCATTTTGTCAAAAAATTATTTTCCCTCATGAGACACTGAACCGAAGAACTGCAGCACAAACAGTTTAAAATTACCATTTTATACTTTTCGTATAGGCTCTCCTACATGCTGTCCTACATGCTTCTGAAGGCTTATTTTCCTAAATGATGACGTGCACACACTTTCCACAGATTCTTAGCACCCACACCACGGTGCTGTGAACACACAAGACTTTTGTGTGTGCATGCGTGCACATGTGCAATTAAAGCTGAAGTTTAAGTTGAAATTCCTGTTGCCTAAAGAAAACACATTTCTACAAATCAAACTCAAACTGCCCCCAGGTTAACAGGCTCTGTGCAGCGTGAATGCTGCAAAAGATTTGGGTGAGGACTCCATATGATGAATTACAGGCTGCAGTGTGGTTTATCAGGGTCGATAGGTCCCTGTTTACTGGCACACACAATAAGGCCCGGTTTCCACAGAACACTAAACATCACAGGTCTGTTAGCTCCCAGAGGCTGTTAAACACAAGTTGACTGGGGTAACAACCCGCAGAATGAAATATTACGTTTAATTGCAGGGGGCAATTCCAGTAGCAGTCCACAGACTGAGGAATGCCGAGCGATTGGCTCCCTCCCTTCCTCCCCACTCATCAAACAGAAAAAGCCTTTCTGAAAGGCAGCCAATAATCTGCTCCTTCATAAACAACCCACACACTGATTTACTTCCTGCCCAGCTCTCTGGAGGAAGCGGCCATGTTTAGCCCAGAAGGTCAAAAATAACCTCAGCCAATGATCTCAGACAAATAAAATACCCGCATACTGTACACAGGCCAACCTACTGGGGATTATGGAAGAAATTGCATTATGAAGTAACAAAAAAAGACACAGACAAAATCAGCAACCGAACACACACACACATATACCCACACCACACACACAATCAGCAACCAAACACACACACACACTTACACGCACACATACACACACACACACGCACGCACGCAGACACACTCTCTCACACATAGACACACACACACGCATGTACGCATGTGCGCACACACACACACACACACAGACACACCTCCAAACGCTGAACTATTTCCCTGATGTCCTCCTGGCAGTCCTCCAGAGCAGAGATCATGACGCATTCTCCACGCTCGTAGAAGATCTTGAGGCTCAGGGCCGCCGAGCTCCAGCCAATCACGTCGCGGCAGGAGCAGTTGAAGACCACGTTCCCGGACTCCTCCTCGATCAGCACGATGAACTCGTTGGAGACGGCCAGCAGGCTCTCCAGGTGGGCGGACCGGGCAAAGTCTCGGGCCAGGACGCTCCAGGTGATGGCGCCGACGCTGAAGAGGTGGGCGCCGTGGCGGGGGCGGGTCTTCTCCTTCCTCTTGGCGCCCAGCGAGATGAAGCTGAACTTGGCGCCCGAGTCGACGGCGGCGCCGCTGGCGAAGTTGGCGGCCAGGTCGCGCAGGCTCTCCTGCCTCATGCGGGCGGCCATGGCGCGGAACTTCTCCGACTTGTGCGCGGCGTTCTCGCCGTTGATCACCTTGGCCAGCAGGAAGTCCCGGAACACGGCCGACTTGGGGAAGGTCACCCCCTTGGGGATGGGGGGGCCAAAGGGGGGGACGTCTTTAGACCGCGACACCGCCACACTGGGGGGGAGAACATCGTGGGTCTGACACAGCACCACTGACAGAGTAATAACCACACCGGTCCTGACCGTAAAGACTAACTCAGAGGTTGCAGGTTCACATCCTGGATGGGGCACTGTCGATGCACCTTTGAGATAAAGGCAGATCACCTGACCTGCTTTAGTGAATATCCAAATGCATAAAGCCAGAAAGCAAAAGAATTTTTGTTACCTGGGTGAGGACACCTCAGTAAATGAATAATGAAAGATAATTGAACATAAAGCTGTTTGGTAAACGTGTCATATGATTAAACACACTCTTACCTGAAGCACACACCCTTACCTGGAACACACACTCTCAGTGCAGGTGTAACACACTCTTACCTGGAACACACACTCTCAGTGCAGGTGTAACACACTCTTACCTGTAGCACACACTCTCAGTGCCGGGGTTGTGGACTCTGACGATGATGAAGATGTGCTGGAAATGGGAGCGGATGTTTTTGGGGGTGAAGGGGAGGGCTCCGGGCTCCTGGAACACCACGGTGACGATGTCATTTCCTATGTGCCGTTTGCGCAAAAGCTACGCACAGCGAGAAAGGAAGAGAGGAGATATTAAAACCCTAAACCCTGCTCTGCTCACCCTGCATCCAGATATCAGCTCTGAACCCCACCAGTCCCAGAGGGACCCCCCTTGTTGCTGCCAGTGACTCCTGACTCACTTCCTCTCGTCTGAGTGACCTCTGACCCTGTGTACAGGAAGCAGCCTGCCAGGGACACGGTTCTGGAATGTTCTAAGTCCTGTCATCACTGTGAGCAGGCCTGTCTGAGACTGGGGTGAGCTGCAGTGGGCGTGTCCAACATCCAGGACACTGCTTAATTGGTTTATTAATCAGTCTTATCCACACCCTGCTCACATCGGCAACCATCCAATTAATTCCACTAATCAGACCATCCCCAGGCCGTAATAATTAACACCTGCATAAGGTGCCGTCACCACGGCAACGCTGCCTGCAGACATGCCGGTTATTCTGAGCTGGGGAAGATTGGCAGGTGCGTAAACTGCAGGTATGATAACTGGCCCAGCAATCTGCACTTGCCAATCAAACCCCCAGGGCCAGCAAGGGACACACACTCACCCACCCACCCACACACACACAGACACACAGACACACTCACACATTCTCTCACACACACCCACCCACACACTCACAAACACACATTCTCACACACACACACACCCACCCACACCCACACACACACACACACACACACACACACACAACACACACACACACACACACACACACGCACACCACACGCACAGACACAAACACACATTCTCTCACACACCCACCCACCCACACAGACACACTCACACATTCTCTCACACACACTCACCCACACACACACACAGTCCGGAGGCACAGTGCACTCACCTGCTGTCTGTTATTGGGTGTGTAGGGGAGCATGGTGGACACATGGAACATGAGCTCATAGTCCTTATAAGTGGTGTACAAGGAGTGGGTCCCTGTAGAATCAGCTGCAACAGAGGATCAGGGCTGGTTACTGTACAGTTACACAGAGGATCAGGGCTGGTTACTGTACAGTTACACAGAGGATCAGGGCTGGTTACTCTACAGTTACACAGAGGATCAGGGCTCCTTACTCTACAGTTACACAGAGGAACAGGGCTGGTTACTCTACAGTTACACAGAGGATCAGGGCTGGTTACTCTACAGTTACACAGAGGAACAGGGCTCCTTACTCTACAGTTACACAGAGGAACAGGGCTGGTTACTGTATAGTTACACAGAGGATCAGGGCTGGTTACTGTACAGTTACACAGAGGATCAGGGCTGGTTACTGTACAGTTACACAGAGGATCAGGGCTGGTTACTGTACAGTTACACAGAGGAACAGGGCTCCTTACTCTACAGTTACACAGAGGAACAGGGCTGGTTACTGTACAGTTACACAGAGGAACACGGCTAGTTACTCTAGTTACACAGAGGAGCACGGCTGGTTACTCTGCAGTTACACAGAGGAACATGGCTGGTTACTCTGCAGTTACACAGAGGAACAGGGCTGTATGTGTGTGTGCATGTGTGTAACGCGTGTGCAGTGTGTGTGCAGTATGTGTACGTGCAGTGTGTGTAGTACTGTATGTGCAGTGTGTGCATTATGTGTGTAGTAGTGTACGTACAGTGTGTGTAGTACTGTATGTGCAGTGTGTATATGATGTGTGTAGTAGTGTACGTGCAGTGTGTGCATTGTGTGTGTAGTATGCGTACGTGCAGTGTGTATATTATGTGTGTAGTAGTGTACGTGCAGTGTGTATGCGCAGCTCTTACTCTTGTTGTCCAGCTGCGCTCTGTACTTGCTGAAGCCCTTCAGTCGGACTGTCTGTCCCAGCAGGTCCAGGAACTGTGTGAAGGCCGGGCCAGCGCTCTCGTTATTGTACATCTGCTCCTCCGTGCTCTGCCCCGCCCGGCAGTACAGCACCCCCACCTTGTGCTGGAAACTCAGCTGCAGTCGCACACCAATCAGAAGGGTCCAATTAATCACACACACCAATCAGAAGAGCCCCATTAATCACCACTGCAGTCACACACCAAACAGAAGAGCCCCATTAATCACCACTGCAGTCACACACCAATCAGAAGAGCCCCATTAATGACCACACACCAATCAGAAGAGCCCCATTAATCACCACTGCAGTCACACACCAATCATAAGAGCCCCATTTATGACCACACGCCAAACAGAAGAGCCCCATTAATCACCACACACCAATCAGAAGAGCCTCATTAATCACCACACACCAATCAGAAGAGCCCCATTTATCACCACACACCAATCAGAAGAGCCCCATTAATCACCACACATCAATCAGAAGAGCCCCACAAATCATCACACACCAATCAGAAGAACCACATTAACCACCACTGCAATCACATACCAATCAGAAGAGCCCAATTAATCACCACTGTAATCACACACCAATCAGAAGAGCACCACTACCCGCCACTGCAATCACGCACATCTCCAAAGAGCCCCACTAACCACCACTGCAATCACGCACCAATCACAAGAGCCCAATTAATCACCACTACAAGCACACACCAATCAGAAGAGCTAAATTAACCACCACTGCAAGAGCACAGTTATACTGTATATCAGCCGCCTGTTACAGCAAAGTCTTTATCTGGTGGCAGTGGCCAACTGGGAATGTTAACACAGTTTCCTTCAGGCTTCTGTCTATCAGAGATCCCTGTAAAGTCTGTGAAAGTTCCAGAGCTCTGACCAGCACTTCAGTCAGCTGAGGTTCCCTTGCCCACCGTCGCCATGGAGGGCAGGAAGTGGCAGCCCGCTCGTCCGCTGCACGCCAGGGAGCCCGCTTAACACTAATCTGCAGCAACGGGAATCTTTACATCTAACACGCACTGCGGCTGTGTGAATAACAGCTCACTGGGCCTCCCTGTTTAATCAGGGTCATTACTGCTGCTGCACAGCCACGTCGACAGCAGCCAATCAGAATGCCCTGATGTTCCCTCCGCAACTACAAGAGTCATTTTATCATAACCCCAGAAGGAAAAAGGATAACATCTGATACTGCATGTAGCAATGCACACGGTGTTAGGTGTGTGCTGGTACACAAGACACTTGTGTATGAGGAATGGTCTTTAAAAAGCACACAGTGTGCTTACACTTTCAATGAACAAATGACAAAATTCTTTAAATAAAAAAACTATGAATGAAAAATAAGGTCAAGGGTAACTGAAAGAATGCAGGTCTTCCATATCAAACATATAAACATATAGTCTGCACTGTATACGCTGTTAAATATAAAAAATACGCAGTTGGTACTGTACGCTGTGTTAAATACAAAGATGCACAGTCTGTACTGTACACTGTGTTAAATATAAAGGTGCACAGTCCATACAGTACACAGTGTTAAATAAAGACGGAGCTCTGTAGATCCACGGTGGAGATCAGAGTGGCACTTTGACGCAGTTCTGAAACAGCGGAATGTTCTGAATGTTCTGTTCAGCCAGTCGCCGCCATTTTCTGCAGGACACGCGTCTCCCTCCTGCAGGTCAGGTGGTACCAGCACGCTGTTGCCATGGAGACTTTAGGCTTGAGGCAAACTGTCGCAGATTAGGGACCGGAAACCCGTTAAATCACCGGGCAATCACTGATCTCGCGTCTCCGTTTCAATCAGCGCCAGTGATGACACACATCTGTCATACAAGCACGCAGATGGAGGGCCTGCCACACGCGCACGTACGCAACTGTGCTGCTGTGAGTAGTGTGTGTGCGTGCGTGTGTGTGTGTGCGTGTGCATACGTGTGTGTGTATATATGTGCGCATGTGTGTGTGTGTGAGTGCATCCATAAGTGTGTGTGTGTGCATGCGTGAGTGTGTGTGCATGTGTGAGTGTGTGTGTGTGTGTGTACGTCATGCGTACACGTGTTTCTACATGCACGTGGCTCACATCGAATGAGAATCTCTCTCTTTCTCTCTGATGAAATCAGTCTAACAGACATAATAACCATAACAAGAGAGGATCTGTTCCCTGTCTGCTGAGCAGAACATCATTACTGCACATCAAAAGCACAAAATGAAGGGCTTATTTTCCGCACGTAATCCCACGGAGGATTATTAAAAATCACATAGTGAGGCTTTGAGAGGAGCACAGACTCATCACAGCGCACCATCCTGTCCCATTTCACTCCAGAACAGTGAGAAAATTCATGTCTGATTCCAAAATGCCCAGCATGCACTGCTACAGGCCCATCTGAATTAAAGTGGCGTTCTCTTTCATACACACACAGATACAGATCTGTAATACTGTGACTGTTACATGCAGAGTACATAATTTACAGTAAGCTTGTATCTTACGCTGTTTATATTGCGCTTGGTTAATGCTTTATGGTTCAGTCTGCCATGTCCCTTAGGGCTAATGCCATTCTCTGTGCTGTAAGGCCTTTTGTTTTATAGTGACCATCTGATTCCCTTTTGCTCTAATACCCCCTGTGATCATGCAAACAGATGTGCCCAACCTCAATAAGGTCATCAGCCAAACAGGAAGTAAAGGGGGTAGTAGGAGGACAACAAGGAACAGTAACAGTAGAAGCAGCAGCAGCAGTCAAGGGTTTAGCAATATGTAAGCATGCATGGGTATGTACAACATAGTTAGGTATAAGCATTTCAGTTGCTAGGGCTTCTCAGGCTTCATGGAGCCTCATGGTTTGGGGTTCACCCCCCCCCCTTCACTCACTCCCCCCAGCCCCGCATCCCACTCTCCTCCCCCCTCCCCAGTTCCCCAACACTCACCCCCTGCTCGTCGAGCCGGACCAGTTGCTGGGAGACGTGGGGGGAGCTCAGGGCCAGGCGGAGGCACTGTGTGTTCAGCTCGGGCAGCACCTCCTCCAGCACCTCCTTCAGCGGGAGCCCCCGGGCAGTCCCGTGCCGCGCTGTGGAGGGGACCGAGTCCTCCAGGATGGCCCCCCTCAGAGCGGTGAGCTGCAGCCAGGAGGCGGGGCGGGGGAAAGGGGGAGGGATGGAGCGAGTGAGATTGTGGGAGAGGAGGACAGAATTCAACTTTTCAAAAAATTATTTTAGTATGTTGTGTGTATATAAAGTATGTGTATATGTGTGTGACTCTATAGTATCTGGCTGTACTGTGCAGTAGAGCTGCGCTCTGTAAACCCTGTGCAGTAGAACTGTGCTGTGTAAACCCTGTGCAGAAGAGCTGAGATGTAAACCCTGTGCAGTACACCTGTGCTGTGTAAACCCTGTGCAGTAGAGCTGTGCTCTGTAGACCCTGTGCAGTAGAGCAGTGGTGTGTAAACCCTGTGCAGTAGAGCTGTGTTTTAAAACCTGAGCAGTAGAGCAGTGCTCAGTAAACCCTGTGCAGTAGAGCTGTGCTCTGCCTGTGCCCGGGCTGTGCGTAGCGCAGTACCTCGCTGGTTCTAAAGGTGATGCGGTAGGCGTACTGCGTTCCCTCCTTACTCCTGCCGTCCTCCAGCCGCTCCCGACGGACGCTCAGCGCCACGGGTCCCAGGTTCTCATCCACGCCAAAGTAGTTCTGATGCTCTGCAGGTGAAGAGGAACCCAACAGCATCACCGGCCGCGACTGGCTTTCTGCCCTTTCGCCCTCTAATGGTCACAGCTGGAACTGCAGGAGCTTTCTCTATTTTAATGCGAGCTTGTTAAATCCTGCGCCAAATACATTACTAACAAGGAATTAAAAATAATCTTGTTTTTATTTACCAAAATAGAGTTTTTTTCCAACATCACTGCCTATAATAATTACCAGACCATTGTAAATCACTCCAAACTCCACCTCCCTGTTCATACACCTCCCTTTATGTCCAAAAAGTATATTCTATCACAGAAAATTATTTTATGAGGTTTTGTGAACTGGTTCGTGATTTCCACTGTGTTTATGTTAAGCTGAAATTCATGGTAACAGGAATTAATGTGGTACACAACCAAGGCGACAGGGATTCAATAACAGCTTAAACCCACATAAGAGATCGGTGTAATCCACCAGCCTTTTAAGAGCCTCAGCCTAGGGCTTGAGGTCAAACATAAATCCTTTAGTCAACACGTCAGTATGGATACTCTGACCTATAATGTGACCACGTGACCACATGAGGCCAATCAGCAGCGCACTAGGAAGCTGACAAAAAATTCAGGCCTCTCATTTATGACATTTATGAGTGCGCAGCTGCTCAACTGCTGCAGCCAGTCTGTGTGTGTGCGTGCATGTGTGCGGGTGTGTGTGTTTGTGTATGTGTGGTAAGACACCCCTTACGCTTAGGAAAAGAAATTAGTAAATATAAATTACAAACAAAGTTCCCAAACACCCTCAACCTCCCTGTAAAGGGCATCTAAACACCCCAAACCTCCCTGTAAAGGGCATCTAAACACCCCAAACCTCCCTGCAAAGAGCATCTAAACACCCCAAACCTCCCTGCAAAGAGCATCTAAACACCCCAAACCTCCCTGTAAAGAGCATCTAAACACCCCAAACCTCCCTGTAAAGAGCATCTAAACACCCCAAACCTCCCTGCAAAGAGCATCTAAACACCCCAAACCCCCCTGTAAAGGGCATCTAAACACCCCAAACCTCCCTGTAAAGGGCATCTAAACACCCCAAACCTCCCTGTAAAGAGCATCTAAACACCCCAAACCTCCCTGTAAAGAGCATCTAAACACCCCAAACCTCCCTGTAAAGAGCATCTAAACACCCCAAACCTCCCTGTAAAGAGCATCTAAACACCCAAACCTCCCTGCAAAGAGCATCTAAACACCCAAACCCCCTTGTAAAGGGCATCTAAACACCCAAACCTCCCTGTAAAGAGCATTTAAACACCCCAAACCTCCCTGTAAAAAGCATTTAAACATCCCAAACCTCCCTGTAAAGAGCATCTAAACACCCAAACCTCCCTGTAAAGGGCATCTAAACATCCCAAACCCCCTGTAAAGGGCATCTAAACACCCAAACCCCCCTGTAAAGGGCATCTAAACATCCCAAACCCCCTGTAAAGGGCATCTAAACACCCAAACCTCCCTGTAAAGGGCATCTAAACACCCAAACCCCCTGTAAAGGGCATCTAAACACCCAAACCCCCCTGTAAAGGGCATCTAAACACCCAAACCCCCTGTAAAGGGCATCTAAACATCCCAAACCCCCTGTAAAGGCATCTAAACACCCAAACCTCCCTGTAAAGAGCATTTAAACATCCCAAACCTCCCTGTAAAGAGCATCTAAACACCCAAACCTCCCTGTAAAGGGCATCTAAACATCCCAAACCCCCCTGTAAAGGGCATCTAAACACCCAAACCCCCCTGTAAAGGGCATCTAAACATCCCAAACCCCCCTGTAAAGGGCATCTAAACACCCCAAACCTCCCTGTAAAGGGCATCTAAACACCCCAAACCTCCCTGTAAAGAGCATCTAAACACCCCAAACCTCCCTTGCCACAGGTGGGCGGACAGCCTCACCTTTCCCGTAGAAGTACTTGTGGTAGTAGTAGGCCCCCAGGTCGATGTGCTCGATGATGTAGCGCTTGACCTTCTCCCGGTGTATGGGCTGGTTCTCGCGCGGGACCTCCAGCACGGACACGCCCGCGTTGGTGCAGTGGGAGCTGAGGGAGGACTCGAAGGAGCAGCCCTCCCCCGCGCCGTACGGGGGGGCGCTGGCCCGGGACAGCGAGATCCGCCTCTCGCCCTCGCCCCCGACCTCGTTGCGGAAGAAGGGGCAGCTGAGCAGCAGCTCGCTGCTCTTCCCGTCACCCTCGTCCGAGTCGCGGTCCTCCCCCAGGTCCTCGCGGCTTGCCCGCGCCGGCTCGGCCGGGGCCCCGCCCCCCGGGGGCGGGTGCTGCGAGGCGGCCGACGCCCCCGTGGAGGTGTTCCTCCTCCTTCCCGGGCTGCCGCGATTGGCCAGCGCCTCGCCGACGTGGAAGAGGACGCTCTGCACGTCGTAGTGAGCGAAGCACTTCCGAGCTCCGCGCCGCCGCCGCGCCCCGTCCTGCTCGCCGGGGAGCCGCGCCCCCTCCTGCTCGCCCCGCCCGCCCCGCAGCTTCCGGAACAGGGAGGCGGTCTCGGAGGGGTCCGCCCTCCGCCGCTGAGAGACGGCCTTCTCCCGCTCGTGCGCGTGCGGGGGCGCGGCGTCCATGGCGATCTCCCCGCGGGCGATCTGCGCGGCCGTCTGCAGGCTGGGGGAGGGGGCGGAGGGGCCGCGGGGGGGCGGGGCGTCGGCGTGGCCCCCCCACAGCGCGGTGAGGAGCCCATCCTCACACACGCCCTGCTGGTCGATGGAGGAGGCGCTGCCGTACGCCCGGCGCAGAGACGCGCCCGTGTTGGGGTTGAGGGCGCGGCGGTCGGCGGGGTCGTCGGTGTCCATGTCGCTGATGGTGACGTCGCTGCTGCTCCGCTGCAGGACGGGGTGCAGCCCGCGGGCGGGGAGGACGCTCAGGAGGTTGTCCAGCGAGTATCGGAGTGCAGGGTCGCCGGAGTTCGGGGGGGCGTCCCCGCGGGCGCCGTTCTGAAAGCTCGTCGCCGCCTCGCGGTCGGCCAGTGGCCGGCCCTCCCAGCCCTCTGTCCTGGGGAGCCAATCGGATGTCCTCGCTCGCACCCCCATTTTGGGCCGAGCCGGCGTCCCGTTGGCCTTGTTTCCGGGGGGGCCCGTGGCTCTGGCGAGGGGCTCATCAGACTGCACGCTTGCGTGCCCCCCCGCCCCCCCCGGCGGATTCGCTCTGTCTGTGCTGGGGCTCCGATCGCTCATTTTCCCCTCGCCGCGTCCTCCGCAAGCAGAATCCCACCGTCCCGCCCCATTACACCGCCATCAGTCACTTACCGCCTTCACGAGAGGACACGCCCGCTCCGCTACCCAGCAACCATCCAGCTGTCAGCTCTTATCACACGTCCATAACTCACAGGAAGAGGGCGGGGCGATGCGGGATGAACTGCCTGTCCATGGTAAGGTCAGAGGTCACGGTTCAAGCTCGCGGGAAGTGAACTCGCGCCACGGTCAGCAGACGAGGAGACGCACTGCTTCACACCATCTGCTGGGGGAGAGAGAGAGAGAAATCACTCATTAGATGAAACAGGACATCCAGCAGATTAGTACAGGTTTCAGTGACTGTTTGCATGAGTGATGTACAGCTCTTTCTCACACACAGATACAGAACAGGTTTCAGAGAGACTGTGTTTGTATGAGTGATGTACAGCTCTCTCTCACACACACAGATACAGAACAGGTTTCAGAGAGACTGTGTTTGTATGAGTGATGTACAGCTCTCTCACACACATAGATACAGAACAGGTTTCAGAGAGACTGTGTTTGTACAGTAACTGAAACAGCAGGACTGAGCCTCAGCATACTACTAATACAAAACTCAGCACATCCTGCGCATTTAAAGAGAAAGCACAAGCTCTACCCATAAGCCCGAGCTGCATGGAACAAAGCCAGCATCCCAGAATACCCGCTGGAAATAACAGGGCTAACAGCAACTGATGAGGTTTACTGTCTGAGAACAAGACAGGGGAGATGGGGGCAGTTTTACCTTTAGCACTACCATACTGTCCACATGCACGCACGCACGCACACACGCACACACACACACAAAGTTGCAGTGTAACAGAGTAAGAGAAACCATATCTTTTATTTCGGGGTCCCCCTGGCCTCCAGACTGGCCGTCCAGCTGAAAAACTGAGAGATACTGTGATGAATTAGCCAACAGTCCCGTACCACACAATCATCAACCGTGATAAAATCAAATCAAATCATCCCATGAACCCCCGATTCCTCCCCACCTCCTCCAGGCACCGCACCCCCCCCCCCCCATATTCCCCCACTTCCCCCTCCCCACCTGCCCTCCGGTCCCGCTCCATGTGGGACTGAAGCTGATCCACATGTGCAGGGAAGCGCCCTTTCCCCCTGGAATTACTACATCCTGCCACATCTTACCCACGCAGCAGCAGCCATTCATAATCCGGGGGCTACAGCCCGGCACCGTTTACTCAAGCGCACTGTTCAAAGCCAGCGAGCGGCGCGAGGGCAACGTGGGCCAGATGTAGATTAGCGCTGCGCTACAAGTGTCTCACTGTCTGCCGTGTCCAACCAATCAGAAGGCCAGATGCTGTTAAGCACACTTTCAAAGGGCTCCAATCTAAATGCACCATTACGAGCATCTGAGACAACAATGATAACAGCCTGCGCTTTTGTTAACGGGACCCAGCAAACACGATTCAGAGGAAGTCTCTGGAGTTGCAGTTAGTCAGCCGCTCTCTCTCTCTCTCTCTGTCTGTCTCTCTCTCGCTCTCTCTGCGTGAGCTCTCTTAGTTTCCACTGCCAGAATATCTCAGATTCCCACGGAAATGGAGTCAAGCCTAAATCTCCTCGTCTTAAGTAGAGGGTAATGGTGAAAGCGTCTATAAACGCTCCCAGAGTCCGGCTGATGAGGAGAGGAGTGGATGCTTCCAGAAGCACGGCTCCATGTTAATGTCAGTGCAGCTCCTGAGCAGATGGGTCTGAACGCAGCCTGTAACAGCCCAGCTGTGCCCTCTGCGGAGGTGCACAGGCTGATCCTGCAGAGGAAAAAGCAGCTGTGATGGCCTCATCGTCTCCGCCGTTCCTCGTGTGCGGAACTGCGAACCCGAGCGGAAGGCCCAATCAAAACAGGGCGCCCCGCTGGTGAGCAGCTCCCTGCTGACGCATGGCCTGTGTCATATTAACTCACCCCCCACCCCCCCCGCCCCACATGGAACACGCCTGCACCGTCAGGACAACTCACGCCCACGGTTATCTGCCTGCGAGCAACATGTTATTAAGGACAAAATGAAGGTCTAGACGCGTAATAAATTGTATTCCAATGACACATGTTCATTACTATTCCAATAAAACTGAAGAATGGAAATTTAGTCAGCAGGTTTTTTTGGATTTTTTTTTTAGGTCAGTTGATTTTTCTGTGTCTGTGTGGGGAGTCACTCCGTCACACAGTCAGTCAGTCGGTTCTCTCTGCTCTGTGAAGCGATCTCGGAGTGCTGAGGAGGTCAGCAGGAGACGCGGTTCTCAGGGTTGAGGAGGTGAGCAGGAGACGCAGTTCTCATTCGTCAGTGCGCCTCTGTCGCAGATGGAGTGGTTATCATCATTAGCAGTGCACAGAGGAGAGCAGGCTAATTACAGCAATGAACTCATTTCTGCCTCTGAGACAGAGACTGTCCACTCTGACCCAGAAGTTCCACCAGGTCTTAAAATAATCCTGCGGCATCATGGCCTGATTCTAACAAGGGAATATGAATAGCTTGTCATAATGGGCACAGCGTTTCACACAGCACACAGCTTCAGAAAACTAATGTTTCATATAGCACACAGCTTCAGCAAACTAATGTTTCATATAGCCTAACACACAGCTTCAGCCAACTACCGTTACAAACAACAGCTTCAGCCAACTACCGTTTCAAACAACAAACAGCTTCAGCAAGCTAGTGTTTCATACAACAAACAGCTTCAGCCAACTGCCATTTCAAACAATAACCAACTTCAGCAAACTAGTGTTCTGTAGAACAGCTTCAGCAAACTACTGCTTCAAACAACAACTTCAGCAAACTAGTGTTTCATAACGGCTTCAGCCAACCACCTTTTCGAACAAACAGCTTCAGCAAACTACTGTTTCAAACAACAAACAGCTTCAACAAACTAGTGTTTCATACAACAAACAACTTCAGTTAACTAGTGTTTCATATAGCACACAACTTCAGTTAACTAGTGTTTTATATAACACACAGCCTCAGCAAACTAGTGTTTCGAATAAGACAGCTTTGGAAACTAGCGTTTCATATAACATAGCTTCAGCAAAATTGTGTTTCATAGAACTTCTTCAGTGTAACTTCATGCAAAAGTGTTTTGATTATGTCTCACTGAAGGAGGTGCTGCAGTTTAGTATTGCAGAGCGCTTCAGAAGAGCAAATTGCACAGCTAAGTGACAGCTCATGTACATGTACAGCATTTGTAGGGGAAAAAATTAAATTAATGTACGCACACACACGTACACGTACACACACACATACGTACATACACTCACGCACTCACACTCCCACTCACACACGTGCACTCACACACACACACACACACTCTCTCTCACACACACACACACACTCTGTCTGTATAAAGTGGGTCAGAGTGAAGGAGACTGCTGAATAGAAGACAGTGGGAGTGTTGCCAAACCGTGCTTCAGGAAACTCTTGCAATTACACTGTAGGACTAATTAATTTGGGGATTTTAATTGCTTAAATTGGGGATCTCATGCTTTTACTGCCAGCGCTCTGGGGCCTGGGAAACCCAGCTCCCCTCCTTCCCCAGCGGCCTGAACATCTGAGCATCCTGAACACTGTGTGTGCATGCGTGTGTGTACGGGTGTGTGTGTGTGCTTGCGTGCATGCATCCATACACGTCTGTTCGTGTGTGCATCTGTGCATGTGCGTGTGTGTTTGCAGACTGAATAATGAGATTTTGTGCAAATGAGACAAACATTTCTTTCAGCAGTCATTGTGTTTACTGAACAGCAGCAGTGCTTATTCATGGCTTTGTTTCAGCGGTAACAGCTGTCGGCACCATAATCCTTCCCTTCAGGCATCACACGAGTCTGGGGGGGTCCATGTCACACACACTGTGACCAAGGCCTAGAACACCTGATACACACCCGCCCCCCCCACCCACCGCCGCCTCTGATTTTAGTGAATAAGGGAGGGCATGAATTTACCTTAATTAGTCATTTAATGCAATCATTTAGATTTTTAGATTTGCTCAGTGTTAATCTGCAGTAATATCATGCATCTCCAGAGAGACAGCAGCACCCTTTGAGAAAGCTGAGGATTAAACAGGGTGGGGGGACAGCGCAGGCAGGGGGCTGAGGGGGAGGGGGTCGGGGCTCTGGGGGCTGGGGAGGGGGGGCTGGGACTGCTGCGTGTTTCCATGGAAAGCAGGTTTCTGCAGGAGGGGTGTTTGGTGCCACAAATGTTCCACTATGAAGCTTCTTGGGATCTCAGCCGAGATGAAAATGTGTCATAAATAGATTTGGATATGATCCCTGTTGCCGTGGTCACCGTTATGAATGTTATTATTACTGGTCTTCACAGGGAGCTGCGATATTAGCACAGGGCAGAAGCCCTGAGGCTCACCTGTCTGCAGGTTTCACAGGAATCTGAAAGAACTGCAGCATAGTCCAGTCCTACAGAGTGGAAGGTACACGCACACCTCAGCCAGATCCCCAGGCAACTTAACCCTAACCCTACACCAAACCCAAACTCTACCCGAACCCTAACCATAACCCAAAAACAAACCCAAACTCTACCCTAACCCTACCCAAACCCAAACTCTACCCAAACCCAAACTCTACCCAAACCCAAACTCTACCCAAAGCCAAACCCTAACCCAAACCCAAACTCTACCCGTACCCTAACCCAAAAACAAACCCAAACTCTACCCTAACCCAAACCCAAACTCTACCCAAACCCTAACCCAAATACAAACCCAAACTCTACCCTAACCCTAACCCAAAAACAAACCCAAACTCTACCCTAACCCTACACCAAACCCAAACTCTACCCAAACCCTAACACTAACCCAAATAGAAACCCAAACTCCACCTTAACCCTACCCAAACCCAAACCCTACCCAAACTCTACCCAAACCCAAACACAAACTCTACCCAAAGCCAAACCCTAACCCAAACTCTACCCGTACCCTACCCCTGCAGAGCAGAAGGTAAACGCAGACTTGCAGCCACACATCTTCTCTCCAGGCAGACGGAGGCCAGCAGCCAGGCTGAGGCTCGTCTGATTCAGCGCCAGTCAAATCACCGCGGCCCCGCGCGTAATGGAGGGCGCTGGAGAAGGCCTCGTTAACTCAGCGCAGCCTCCCGCTGGGAGCCGCGTGCGTTCGTCTGGGCATGCCGCGGGTCACCACGGCAACAGCTCCCGTGTGACAGCGCTGCCCAACCAAAGGTCTCGGGTGACAGCGCAGTTATGATACCGCTGGCCGTCACATCAGGTGACCTTAAGCAGAGCTCTGTGAGACGCAGGCAGGCTCTGGACTGGACCACAGGCGGAGTGGGAAGGGGGGTGTGGGGGGGTGGGAGGTGGGGGGTGTGGGGGAGGTTTGGGAAGTAAAGCTGTGGAAATGAAGGCAAGCTGGGTGATACTGTGGTGTAGTGTACACACATTGCACACTGTACACCACACACTCTGTATGCACTACACACTGCCTGCACACTGTACACTGTCTGTATACACTGCCTGCAGACACTGCACACTCCCTGCACAGGGCCTATATGCACACACACATGCATGCAAGCACGCGCTCAGAAAGCCCACATTCTGCTCCCCTAGCAGGGGAGAGGAATCTGGCTCTCAACACAAGAGTAATGTGTGTAAACTGCAGATATGCTGAGGCTGCATATTTCCCTCTGCAGGGGAACAGAGCCTCTTTATCTCTCCCTCTCTCACACACACACACACACACACACACACACGCATGCACACGCGTACACACGCACACACACCCACCCACCCACACACATGCACGCACGCACGCACGCACACGAGTAAGTACAACAGCCGATGCACAGCCTCCACTCTTCAGCACAGCCAATCAGACAAAATCTCCACAGCTGTCCTTATTGACCCTTACAATGAAGAGGGAATAAATATTATTCAATGAACTAAAACATGCAGAACTAACACAGCAAATCACTCGTGCCTACATATGAAACGCATAGCAGGAAAAGCCCCTTTTCAGACTGAAATCCTGTTTCATTTTCCAAAAAGAGTAAACAGGATTTCCACCCACAGTCACAGGGGCTGAATGAGGTGAAACAATGGCACAGCAGTGACTTCACCCTTTTAACACGAGAAAAGACTCCAGGGCAACCAGCAAATCCTCACCAGCAGAAATTCTTGTGTCTTTCATAAACACAGTCTGCTTTAGCTTTATCAGAGGGACAGAGACAGACTGTAAGACAGGAGAAGTGGATACAGGGATGCACATCCTCCATACTTGCAGAAAATATTTACACTTTTTTTTTTTTTTATTTCCACAAATTATCCCAAATTATGAATAATTTAATTTCCCTATCAAAAGAAGAAAAATGTGCAATTCTATTAGGAGAAGGATCAACAGCCTCAATTGAGGGACAGTCAGTGACCACCCACCCCAAGAGACATCTCAAGGTTCTACATTTTGTACACAGTAAATGCAGTCTTGTCACACAGGCTCCAACTGATTATCATATATTATGCAAAATACTAAGAGCAGAATCAGACCGGCATAACTTCAGGCGGTAGTACATTTCCTAGGGGAAATGACCCCAGGTCAAAGTATCTTTCCATCACAGGTATAGGTCAGACATATCCTCCCACAGAGTAAACACACAACTGATCTCTCCCCACAATAAGGTTAGACTGAGGTTGATCTCTCCCCACAGTGAGGCTAGACTGAGGCTGATCTCTCCCCACAGTATGACCAGACTGAGGCTGAGCTCTCCCTACAGTAAGGCAGCACTGAGGCTGATCTCTCCCCACAGTAAGACGAGACTGAGGCTGATCTGTCCCCATAGTATGACCAGAACGAGGCTGATCTCTCTGCACAGTATGACCAGACTGAGGCTGATCTCTCTCCACAGTAAGACCAGACTGAGTCTAAATTATAAAACTTTAACACATTGAAGCACGGGGCAGGGGCCTTTTTTCTCTCTCCTGTCACCCCATAACCATGTGTGACATCACCGCCTCACTCCAGCCCCCAGAGAACCCGGCCATGCTGCTCTGCCCCGTTGCTAGGCAGCAGGCTCAGACATGATGAGCTCTGAGTGACAGTGCCTCTCCCGTGCCCTGAGGAACAGCAGCAGCCTGATGGCCATGGACAGTGCACATAGGGCATAGGGCACAGATCATAGGGCATAGGGCCCAGGGCACAGAGCATAGGGTACAGGGCATAAGGCACAGGGCAGTGCACATAAGGTATAGGGCACAGATCATATGTCACAGGGCACGTGGACCGTCCAAGCCCACCGGCTGCGGGAAATGCAGGTCTTCACACAGCGTCTAGCCAAAGGGTCATTCTCTGGGAGAGAAAATGACAACGACTAGCAAGCCGTCAGCATTAAACATACCTGCCAGACCCGTACTGACAGGACACATTAACCACACGCAACAGCCGCACTGGAGCTGACCATGGCCGCGTGTTCCTGCGGGACATGCTTGCCCCCAGACGGAGTACAGAGCGACACACCTGTGACACGTCTGGTCATGCGTGTGACTCGTCTGGTCATGTCTGAGCCCCGGTGCCGTTACCAGGCTCTCCCGAAAAGCACATCCAACACAAGTGTGAGATCCAGCGATGCGCCCCCAGCACTGAATCTCTGACACTAAACCAACTCTGCGTGGGATTAAAAAAACATTTTCCAAACATGAACAGTGTTACATAACTGTGAACATGTCCCCGCTCCGCATGATAAAGGAAAATGCCAAAGCCTATTGGCATCTAGCCTAAACAGAATGACCTGACCAGGCATGCCCAAATGGTGGGCTACCCAGAAAACCAACAATCTACACCCAAACACCAGAGGACAGAGAGTAATTCACCTCTATAACCCAAATCTGCACAAGAGGGACAGCTGCTGGATCAGTATGTCCTCCCTTCCCCAATGGAGACTATTATAGACCCAGTCACACATTTTACATTACATTACTGGCATTTAGTAGACGCGCTTATCCAGAGATAACCTGCGACCTTTAGGTGACAAGACTGGTTCCTCACACTGCCGCCCAGTTAAGACCCAGGCAGCACAAACTTGAGCTCTCAGCAGCTCTACTGAACCACAGAGGCCTCCAGAGAAGAAATGACATCACTTTCAGGACCCCTCACATCACAGTGCTACACTAACCCTGACACTGCAGACCACAGGGTGCTGTTCTCAGGAGCTGCAGCATGCTGACTGCCCGTCTCTACCTGAGGGGGGCCGGGTCGCACTGCTAAGTGCTCAGGGCTGGACCATTTGCTTCTGTTGTCTTTAGTTTGACCTCACTTGGCTCCAACAGGCTGACACACACATACACGCACACATAACCCTTCAACAGTTACTCTTCACAAATACCATCAACATGTTACTCTTCACACACACACACACACACACTCAGACACACATCTTCAACACATTACTCTTCACTCACACACACACACACACACACACATCTTCAACACATTACTCTTCACTCTCACTCACACACTCACCTTCAACACATTACTCTTCACTGACCCACACACACACCTTCAACACATTACTCTTCACCCCCACACACACACACACACCCCTTCTACACGTTACTCTTTACTCACACACACAAACACTTTTAACATGCGACTCTTGATTCACTCACACACAAAAATGATCTATCATCATAATAATGTCTCTAGAAAACTAGGCAAAATGTCCTGATTTGCCACTGCTAATAAAATCCATACCAGCTCCTTATGAAAATAATGATTAAAGTTGAAACAGGTGTGCAATTAATGTTACACACCCACATTGGCTTATGGCTCAGACATAGCAGGTCATATGCTTAGTCATGATAATTACACCAACTAGGATTGAGGCCTGCAATTCCGTTTATGCTTATTCATGTTTTATTTTATTTATTTTTGCTGTAACAGCACTGAGTATCAGGTTCCAAAACTTGTAACAAGTTTATGAGGAGGACTGGTAGGAGATACGGAAACACTATCAATGGGCAAATCCATATTCCAGCAGCTGTTTCTGACAAGCTGCTTCCTGTAGAACCACAAGATGAGTGTTTATTTAGTTAAAAAAAACCTGCAGTAAGGCTGGAGAAAGAGCTGGACAGATTGCTAGAGACAGCTGGTGATTTTGAATGCTCTCCGACGCTCTCCCTCAACAAGATGGATAACATTCACAGCTGAGACTAATGCTCCCAGGGTGGCACATAGGCTAACATTACTCCATCATTTAACAACCCTGTGTGGCATATAGCAAAATAAACCCAGCAAGGATACTCTGCCTATACAGACCAGGAGACTACACTGTTAAACCTGTAAATATAGACCAGCAGACTACACTGTTAAACCTGTGAATATAGACCTGCAGACTACACTGTTAAACCTGTAAATATAGACCAGGAGACTACACTGTTAAACCTGTAAATATAGACCAGCAGACTACACTGTTAAACCTGTAAATATATACCAGCAGACTATATTGTTAAACCTGTAAATATAGACCAGCAGACGACACTGTTAAACCTGTGAATATAGACCAGCAGACCACACTGTTAAACCTGTGAATATAGACCAGCAGACCACACTGTTAAACCTGTAAATATAGACCTCCAGACTACAGTAGCAGTAAGACAGGACAGTAAAGTTCGGGACCTGTGCTCTCTTCCACAAAACCTGACAAAAGACAGCCGAGGACAAGCACAGTAAGGCCAGCACAGTCACGTGTGCGGGCTTTCAATCAGCTACATCGGGACAAAGAGAGCCGGGCTAATTCAGGATGCACAGACGAAATGGGCTCTCCAAACACACTCCTCCAGGCTAACAGAGTGGACCTTCCTTTGCGTTACGTTCATTCACCGCCCATATCAAGCATAAAGGGACAAACGGCTGCATATCGCGCCAACTTCTTTTGTCTGTGGAGCAGCATTACACACAGCCAAGCTTAATTCCCATGCAGCTGCACCCCTTCTTAACATATTAGGGATTAGGCACGCTGTCCATTGTTTCTGTAAATTCACTTGAGGGATTATTACCATCCACACCATTGGAAATAATACAGCACAACATGCCAAGCACAGGCTCATTGCTTTACTGAAGAGGTGTCCATACAGAGAGAAAACAACGAAAACCATGTACCATGAAAGTGTACTGCATAAACCAAAGATAGGGCGGTGTGTCCATCACAAACACTGGAGTAGTACGAACGATGAGCTGTCAGAAAAGCTACATTTACACAGCCCATCCTCTTTAAAAAAACAGCTTTGTGGAGAGGCTTATTGTGACTCAACAATAAATGGCTTTTGCATGCGTAGATTTAGTCTCAACGTAGTAAGCTTTCTGTACTAAGCTTAAATTTGCTTTTGATATCACAGACCAATAAATGTATTTTTAATTAGTATTTGATCCCTATTTAAAAATGTCATACTTACTTTTCAAATCCTGAAATATCATTCATTTTATAATCAAGCAATGCATTGGCTGAAATAAATATTTATAAGCAAGATCTCAGTTTCACATTAATGAATATGTCAGCCAGTTACGCAAGCCTTTAAAATATCCCAAGGGACATTTTATATTCACTCCCGCGCCCCCCCCCCCCCCAAAAAAAAACATCAAAAGACAAGAGTACCTGCAGGTCACCCAATCTGCTTGAATGTTGGCAGACACTACTTCCATATGGCCACTTAATTTTCACCAGGCATGACTAATTATGTCATTATACAGCGTCAAAGCAAATGGGTTGGCACTAGTAGCAATATTGAAACAATTACTAACTTTGTGGCACACTGGACCTTCCAGGCCCCGATGAATTCCTTTGACAATAATTTTGGAGGCAAGGACACTTACTGTCTATTGGCTCAGTATTTGGTTTTCAGAAAATAAAATAATTAACAGCGTTCTTTTGTATGGTATTTCAAATTACATAATAGATTTCAGTTACATTTAAACGATCAGGTACGGCACATCACAATATGGCAATATTTCAGGTACCCGTTCATTGTCGTCGCTTCAAAGATTTTACAGGGTTTACCCACGAGGCCCCCATTAATCTTTGACATTGTCACAAAGAAACTATCACTAGACAGTGGCTAGAATCGCAGCACGCGAAAACCAGCACTTCGTGGATCCCGCGCTGGGAAAAAGATTTCACGAGGAGGCAAAAGGCACAGATCAAAAGGATGAAAGGCTTTAACACCCAGTCCATGTGTTCACACCTCCTCATTCACCGCTGGAACCAACTGTGCAGTCGATCCTCTAAATTAACCTTGCTTAAAATGGCGTGGCTTGCAATGCCTTTCACCGAACAAAGCTGTCAATATGAAGACAATAAGTAAAAATGCACCCATGTGAGGCAGTTTATCAACCAGCTATTGCATATTTCTTTGTTCTGAATGCATCAGACAGAGCACGCTTGAACTGAGTCTTACAGTGTTTTTTTTTTTCCAGAGAACTGAGGCGTCTCGCAAGCTGAAGCAGTCGTATATTAATATTAAGGGCTATGATAACAATACTCACTTTCCACAGGTAGATTTTTGATGCTAAATGATATGCCCCTGGTGGCCAAGCTAAAGCCTCAGCTAAAATCAATCAGCCAGCCTGATCTAACACGTCAAAACTCGTGCATTATCGTAATGGAACGTTATCATCACCGGCATAACTGACGGGTCCCCATCCTGCAAACTAAAGCTACCAGTTCCGAGCGATCAAATGAAGCTATACTTTATCAGCGTCAAAAATGTGAGCCGTCGACCAGTATGTTTATTTGCCATTCATCTCACAAGTCTTCCAGTCGTACCTTAGCCGCAATTTATTTAGTCCATCTTCACTACCATCAATAAACTAAGACAAGCCGACTGGCGAGAGAGAAATATGCATGAATAACAACGAAACTGAATAGCAAATGTCTAGTTTGAGTATGCTCACTGTGTGAGAATTAACAAGCTGTTAAATGATTGACTTCTCGGCTCGAGGTAACTGAAAGCTTAACAAGCTCTATAACTTCGTTATCAAACCGCAAACCCAAGACTGCGACCATGCTAGTTAAACTGCAAGTATTTAACAAACCAAAATTGTACGATAACTTTCAGGCAACAAATTGTTTTGTGTCCATGATCATGCAACGTTAGTTAACTTGCGGGGTAAATCCATGTCCATTGCATATAAATTACAAACGCCTTTGTTGTTTTTTGTAGTTTGGGAAACGTATTACTATGCACAGAACGTGCTACAAAGCTATCCTTAGCTAGCTACCAACAAAACTTATCTGGCTGTCTACCTATAAACTTGCGGTCCTAACATTGGTTCTTCAACTACCTGTAATTGTACGCAGAAATTGCCTAAAATTGAACGCATTCGTGATCTTACCCCCAATGCTGGCCATAGAAAATCCCATAACAATATTCCGAAAAATAGCTATTTATGACAGATTGCCTCCTAGTTGGTGAACCTGTTTTCCGGACAGCCCTTCTTGACTCTCGACAGAGAAGTGAGCCGCCCATGCACTCGCAACTCCGCCGTGAAAATCCAGCATCCAACTAAAGCCATTCTGAGTACCGCTCCAGCTGACAGCCCCAGTGATCGGGATTCGCCTATCTCATGAGCTGATTGGCTGAGAGGCTGTAGAACTTCACATAGCATCCTTACTCATTCGTGTGCTGAGCAGTCAATCATTGCACAGGCTTAACATTTTGCACTCCACTGGGTCAAGTTCCATCACGTCGAATCGAGGGCAGCGCAATCAATATGCTGCTTTGCAAAAACTAACCACGTAAAAATTAAACCAGTAATTTCGTGTAGGCGAATATGGGAACCTCCGCCGGAATTTGCGTTGAAATCTTTGCAGCTTCATCAGCCGGGTCACAAGTTAAATAACGTTGCTACTGAAGTCATAGCAGCAAACCTGGACTGCTAGTGGCACCAACTGGAGGGTTTAAGAAAACAGTCCTATATAAAATATGGCACCTCCATTAGTAACAAATGGGATATGATTTACGTCTGACTGGTTTGTCTAAATCATTGGATTGGACGCAGAATGTAATAATTTTATTAGGCTGTGGACAATTGTGCTTTCCTTTAGAATATATTTTTCTTTAAGACAAATTCGTGCTATGTTCTAGCGATAATCCCGTTATCTCAAATAAAATGCCATAGCTCTGTATGAAAATGTCACGCTATTTTTAGTCTCAGACTACTGAGGTCGGGTCAGAGAGACCATTGGCATGAAAGAGTCAAACAATTTAATTATACACCTATATAATCACATTCAGCAGCAGTATAACCAGTATACATATCTGGCTTCATACGTCTTGTTAAGACCTAGCGTGCATGTTGAATTGAAATGTTAAACAGTTGTTTACCCTGAGGGATTAATAAAGGATGTGCTATGCCTATATAATGCGTTTCACAGCAGATCTATCCATAGGATCAAGGTTTTGCACGAGAGACCCCTCATTGACCTCAGAGGTAGAATTACTTAAATTGAATGCATTAGATTTTTCTAAATTAATGGGAACGCTTCTGGGTGAATGAGAGGCATCAATTGTAAAGCGCTTTGGATAAAAGCGCTAGGCTATATAAATGTAGTCCATTTACCATTGTGTGTGTATATATATATATATATATATATATATATATATATAAATATATATATATATATATGTGTGTGTGTGTGTGTGTGTGTGTGTGTGTGTGTAGTGATACAAATGCATTTCTCATATAGGTATCTTGAACATTATTTGCTTTTAAAATAAGCATCTGGGATAGAACATCCCACGTTCCCACCTTTAGTTCGAACACGTAGACCTCTTTCCACACAGCGTTGTCGCTCAGACCACTCCAACACAGTAAAATAGTAGTCTGGATACGTTTTTTATACTCACCATATTTGCCTGAAGAAGACCCGCAACAGTCAAATTCAAACGGGTTGCCTCCACATTATTGTCCTGTTGTAGACATCTGAACACATCAACAATGTAGGCTACCTGCTGGATGCGTGAAGACTAGACGACGGCAACAAACTCCGCTTTAGTTCATACAATAAAGAGGATTCACATATTTTCCCCACGTACTTCATCTGTACGAGCAACCTTCACATAACAACTTCCAAAGTTGGCCAAACTACGGCTCCCAGAGCACTCTGCAGACGCGTTGCTTACGCTAAAAACCCGCGACAGTTTGTATCCTTGGAGCTTAGCTTGGAGTGTCAACGGATTTGATGCTAGTAAGACAGTAAACTAGTAAGAGAAGTTATATATTAACTAACGTGCAGTTCATAATTTGCTATCCTCTTGTATTATAATTTTGTCTGAGCAATAATTTTATTTGGTCGAAAATATATATGTAAAGCCGACTACCACACTACATTTGAACAGTTACTGTGCATAATTTCATGTAACTAGCTAAAGCTAACGTTAACCAAACATGGCTGATGGTGAAACGTATGCTTCGGAAACTCTTTTTTCGTTTGAGGTGTTGGTGGAGTATATACGAATCCACAAACCTGGTTTAGTGAAGAGAGGGTTTGAGCCAGCAGTAGGGGTCCGCCTCTTGGATTTCCCTACTTTGCTCATTTACCGAGGGGAGCAGGACGATTCTCGGCACCAGGAGGACTCGGACAGTGAGAAAGAAAACACGGCGACCCACATTTCAAAACACGATGCTTCACTTCAGCAACATATGAATCGCAGCATGGAATACCGATTCAGGAAAGGCAAATCGTGTCTGTTTAAAATAAACTTGGATTTATTTCATACGCATCTCTCTAATGTGCCTCTCTATGTTATGGTTTTGGATTCAAGAAACGAAATTCCCAAATTGATGGGAAGCTCCATGGTCTCTCTTGCGAAAATTATCGACGTAATCAAAACGGACGTCAAGCAGCTTGGCATTTGTACCCCATCTGCGCAGGGAGAAAAGGGATTATTTGGCATATATAATCTGATGGGCGAAAAAATAGGCTGCATTTCTTTGGGATACAAACTTTTAAGTTTGGGAGCAAGTCTGATACCACACATTCCTGAAAGTAGGGTTTTGCATTTTGGTTCAGGTAAAACTCCTGTTAAACAACCTTTGAAACCATCTGATAGTGTCCCAGAAACCAAAACATACAGAGGCGAAGGCATTCTGCAACCCGACTCCTCTAATGTACTTTATCAGAACATTGAGTTAGACGGACAGCAAACCGACGTTGTGGTGTCAGAGACGGAGGCAAAACGGGCCCCCGCTGTATCGATGGGAACGCAAACTGAACCGGCAAGAAGGCAAGTGAAGAGAATTGAAGTGGAGCAAATTGACTTTGATAGGGAGGGGAACCTCAATGTGTACTGCCCCCCTCCTCTGTACTACAGCTGCTCAGAGGGGAGACGGGAAGAGGCGGACGCAGACAGATACAGGCCGGTGGACGTGGCGATGGAAGCACTCAGAGTTGAAGATCTCCATGCAGAAGACGAGGAGCTGGATCTCCCTGCCGAGAGGAGGAGCGTAGGTCCCTCAGGGGAGGCGCGGAGGAGCAGAGCTACGGAGCAGTCCCAGGCACCTCCCGCTCTCCTGGGGGAGGCTCTGAGACGGCTGCCTTTATTGAGCGCGCTCCTGCAGGAGCTGTCCCAGTTAAATGGCCAGGCTCAGGAGCTTCCTTTTCCTGCGCCCGCGGGGCTCGCCTGGCAGCGCCAGCCAGTGCCACATACCCCCACACCGCAGCCCCGCAGCTCCTGCGCATCACCGACATCCAGAGGCAGCAGGTCACCCAGCCCCCGGCTCAAACGCAGCCAGGTGAATTCAGCAGCCCCCCCGCTCGCCCCGCCGAAACACCTGGGCAAAGCGCAGAGGCAGAGCCTAAGGCCTGGGAAGGAGGCCCCGAAATCTCCTCCGAAGAGGAAATTAGTGCACCGTCTGACCAAAACCGTGCGGCTCAGGCTGCAGCAGCACAACCCTGACGTGCTGAGGGAGCAGGAGCGCAGAGAGCAGCTGTGGGGAAGTCGGGCCTCGATACTGAAACAGGCCAGCGGGAGGCGCCACCGGCCCAGCACCGCTAAATCAGGGCAGAAGCTAACCAGCTCCCCCAGGGGCCAGGCTCTGGACTGGACTGCGAATCTGGACGAGAACGTGCAGACGCTGGTTAGCAGCGTGGACCTCGACTCTACCCGGACAGGAACACCACCATTGCAGCCCAGAGCGTGCAAAAGAGGCGGGGGCCGCCGGACGGGTCAAAGTGAAAACGGCAGCGCCGTGCACTTCAGTCCTCCCTATGACCACGTTTCCAGACCCGCTGCAGAAGGAAGCCCAGGCCTGGGTCAGAACCGGACCGTGCAGGTCCGCATCCCCAGCGCGCTGAGCCAATACTCAGACCGCAGCGATGGAGGCGGGGCCCCGAGCGACACCAGCGACCCCTGGCTCCCGTTGAATAACCCTGGATTCCGCAGCCCCGCGGCACTCCGCTCAGATTCCTGCAGGGGTTCCCCCGATCCCGGTGAGTACCTGGACGATTTCACCAGCCCGGAGCCCACGGAGGGCTTCTCCCCAGACCTCCCTGGGAGCCCGGAGCCAGCCTCGGGCAGGGTCAGCAAACAGGCCTCAGGCATCAACAGCGCTTCCCAAGAACGCCGTAGGCTACAGGCCTCGGACTCCGACAGCGCTTCCCAGGAACATCGTAGGCCACAGGCCTCAGATTCTGACAGTGCTTCCCAAGAACGCCGTAGACCACAGACCTTGGACTCCGACAGCGCTTCCCAGGAGCGCCGTAGACCACAGGCCTCAGATTCCGACAGTGCTTCCCAGGAACGCCGTAGGCCACAGGCCTCGGACTCCGACAGCGCTTCCCAGGAACGCCGTAGACCACAGGCCTCGGACTCCGACACCGCTTCCCAGGAACGCCGTAGACCACAGGCCTCGGACTCCGACAGCGCTTCCCAGGCGAGCGGCCGGCCGGCCCTGACTTTCCCGGTTAAGTCGAGAGGCTCTCCCCAGCGCTCTCTCAAAGGCACTCACATCATCAGGCCTCGCACCCGGGCCTCAGCCATCAGCATCTCCTCGGGAGACAGCGAGCGTGTGTCTGCCTTGGCCCGCTCCGGTCCCGCCAGGCATCGTGGGTCTGGAGCAGCGGGCGGGGCCGCCGGGGGACCCTCCGTCTCCCAAGAGTCCGGAGGATCTGGGGTCCAGCTGTCCGAGCGCTTCGAAAACAGCCCGTCACCCCAAGCCTGTCCTGCGGACTCACGTTTACTCTCTAATGACTC
Source organism: Anguilla rostrata (assembly GCF_018555375.3). Taxonomy (NCBI): domain Eukaryota; kingdom Metazoa; phylum Chordata; class Actinopteri; order Anguilliformes; family Anguillidae; genus Anguilla; species Anguilla rostrata. Next base: position 14,524,655 of record NC_057950.1, read on the forward strand.
TGAGCTCGACTCCGTCGTCTCCCCTCCTCCCGAAAACGAAGGAGAAACGAGGGATGAACTTGGGTCCTTAGGGTTCAGTAATAAATGCCATCACATCTCAGAGCTGGTGCTAAGTAAGCTCCCAGGGTACACGCTGTGAGCACTATAGTGTCTTTTCATGCTTGTACTTATTCTGTCATCTGTCATCCTTCCAACTCGTACATGCGTTAACTCCTGATAACTGCATATGCTGGACTCCATTTTGAGGATTTACACGCAGCAGGAGAAAATAAAACCAGTGGAATCTGCAGTGCGTGGTACAATTATTAGATTTGCAGTTCTAAGTTATCAGTTGCATTTTTTAAATAAAAACACATTGCAGTTTACAATAATCACACTACAAAACATGCAATTCAAAAAGGTGTAATTTTTTAAATTTTATTTATTGGATACTGAGGAAAATTCTTTTATTAGGAACTGTGTCCACTGAAGTGTTCATATTCTGAATCCAAATATCTATAAATAGTAATAATGTGTGTACCATATTTTTCAAATGGTGATTCAAATAAAAACATAACAGATGATTTCTGACTCTTGAAATAATTTACATCACAACATTGCAGTTTAATTGGAAAATCAATGAAATAAGTAAAGTACATCACACGACATTCAAACATGCATACAGCAGCATAATACGTAGTCGTTGTATGTTGTAAGGTAACAATATAGATTGATTTAGCCTTCTGAATGTAAGGTAGGCTCCTTTAGCTTTCTATATGTAAGGTAGTGATAGAGGCTTATTGCTGTGCGTGTTGAGCTGAAAGTTGAGAGCAGACGTGGGTAGAAGGTGAGTAGCATTTCCACCCAGAGTCAGTGTTTTCAATCTACTGCAGACCGACTAGTATCTCTCATCAGCCTCTCCTGTAATATTTATTGTGAATTGATGTGTAAATTAAAAGGAAGGGACTGCATTCGATATTATAAATGTAAATGTATCCAAAAAACAAGCTTCTGAGGTCAAGAATGTTAAATTGCATGTCTTGGGCCCGCCTCGTGTGGAAACATTTGGAATTACAGGCGCGAGCATTTCTTACGTACTGAGCCGGCGCACGCGCGTGGTGTGCTTCTAACTTGCACAGTAGATAAAAAGGGACTACAGCATGTACAAACATATATTTCTGACAGGACCTCCTGGTAAGTATAAACTCTGGAGGTATTAAAATGTCCGTAGTGGGCTGTTACATTCGTGAATCCAGTGCAGTTAGCCTAGTGGCTATACCCAGCCGAACCCTAACACAACTTGTAACGTAACTAACCTACAATTGCTTGCTTGCAACGTGTAGCTAGCTAGATTGCTAACTATATTTTAGTTGACTAGCTAATTCCAGCCTCGATGCGACCCTGTTTAGCGTGAAAGTTAAGTACATTTTCCCGAGATGAGCTGCAGTTGAGTGAAATCTCATTTATTCATAATTAATTTAACCGCCTTGCATGTTAGCTACGATTGTTTGTCCGTGCGTTGCAGTAGCTGTTTAGCTGGTTAGGTGGGTACTTACACGATTTTGCATGCAAGAAACTATATAATTAGTCGCGCTAGTATAAGTGCTTTCCCGTGTATCACATTGTACGGAAAGGCATTTTAACCAGTAAAGAAATACAAATACATGACTTGTGTTTTCTAAATATTAAAAATCTCTTTTCCTGAATACAAGTTTGTAATTATACTCAAGGTCAGCTATATATGCCTGGGATTAGATGGCTTTTCAGTCCCACAGTTTGATATCTAATTGGAGTCTATTCAGACAGTCAGAGATGAACCTCTGTTAGTCCTGCAATCACAGCCATTTCTGCACGTTCTCGCACCTGCGGGGAGTCACTCATCTAAGGTCAGTGCTTCTGTGAATTCAGCAAGTTGCCCTGTGGGAAGTCTGATGTCAGAGGCTTTTGTCACATTGCTTTCTTGTCTGATGAGGTCACAGTCAGTCTTTTCCAGTGAGATTCCAGTCACAATGCTCATGGATTATAATCACATTTAGAGTCAGTGACCCCCTGCTTTCTGTTATTTTAACGCCCTTTTCTGCTCATTTTAGCTTGTAGCAGCGTTTTAGCTTTATTCACGCGTCCCATGTCTATGCTGATTGCAGGCAGGACCTCCGGTTTGTATTTTGAATGTGAACTGAATTTAATAAAAGTGAAGCAAGGCCTTGAATGAAGGAGGCCTAACCGCTGTCTTCTCAGGTGTGGGGAAGACCACTCTGGTGCGGAAAGCGTGTGAGGCGCTGACCAGGTCTGGTGAGACCCTGGACGGGTTTTACACGGAGGAGGTACGGGAAGGTGGGAGGAGAGTCGGGTTCGATGTGGTGACCCTGTCAGGGAAAAGGGGCCATCTGTCAAGAGTCGGGTACTTTGCTTTTCTCTTTTTAATAATCAGTTACTGGAATATTTACTTTTATTCCCCCATTTGTAATGACCAGTCACAGCTGTAGGCACATTTGTGTCGTAGAAACAGAGCCCCACACCTCCATTTCCTTACTAGATTTGCTGTTGATTTGTGTGGCTGGGTACAGCATATTGGTATGGTGATCTGTAATAGTCCTCCTGCTCACATCCTCAGGGAATCCTCGGGTCATTCTTCTGGGAGGCGGGAGTACAGGGTGGGCCAGTATGTCGTCGATCTGCCATCGTTTGAAAACCTGGCACTCCCTCTGTTCAGAAATGTAAGTTCTCACAGCGTATCACTGTGAAATGTAACTGGGTCCAGTGTTTAAGTGCAGGGAAATGTGATTGGCTCCAAGCTTTCAGTGCAGGGAACTGCGATTGGCTGCAGCGTTTCAATGCAGGGAAATGTGATTGGCTGCCGGGTTTCAATGCAAGGAAATGTAATTAGCTCCACGGTTTCAGTGCAGTAAAATGTGATTGTCTGCATATTAGTCTGTCTGATGTGTGTGTGTGTGTCAATTGCTGTCCTGTGTGTTTGTGTGTCAGGCAGTGTTCTGTGCATGTGTGGGTGTGTGTGTGTCTAATGCAATGTTGTTTGTGTGTTTGGTGCTGTCCTGTGTGTGGGTGTCAGGCGGTTTTCTGTGTTCTAAGTGTTCTCTCAACACTGCCCCACCCTCCAGGTGGGCGTGGCAGTGGGCAGGGGAAAGAGGCCTGTGTTTGTGATCGATGAGATTGGGAAGATGGAGCTCTTCAGCCAGTCGTTTGTGCGAGCAGTGAGGCAGGCTCTGGATGGCAACGGCTGCTCCATTCTGGGGACCATCCCCATCCCAAAGGTAACAGTGCTAGTGGGATGCTAGGCTAATGACCATCCCCATCCCTAAGGTAACAGTGCTAGTGGGATGCTAGGCTAATGACCATCCCCATCCCTAAGGTAACAGTGCTAGTGGGATGCTAGGCTAATGACCATCCCCATCCCTAAGGTAACACTGCTAGTGGGATGCTAGGCTAATGACCATCCCTATCCCCAATGTAACAGTACTAGTGAGACGCTAGTCTAATGTAGTCTGCAAAGCTTAAGTGTTTAAGAGTTTAAGAGCTCCTGATCCCATACTTAACATGTATGGGGTACTGCTTTTGCTTGATGAGTGTCTTCTGAACAGTCATCTGGATGTAATCATTTTGAGAAAAGTGGTCGTTTGGGAGCATTAAGTGGTGTGAGTGTTCTATCACTGTATCTGCTTTAGGGAATACGCATTTCGCTTTTGAACTTTCAAGAGTACATCATTTCCTTTGCACGCAATTGGGTCTTATGTTTTAATTTGAGAGCCCTGAGATGTTGTTGAATAACCATGAAAATGTGCACTGAAGGTGAGCTCTCGAAAGTAAAATATTCAGGGTCATGCTGCCTAAAAAAATGTTCACAATTACCCTTTTCGGTAAATTATTTTTTGCTGAAATGAAAGATTAATCTAAAGTTTAAAGATTACTTCAGGTAATTCATAGCATTTGAAATGGATGGTCTGAATGTGTTTCTAACAGTCAATCATGTTCCTTTCCTAAGGGCAAGCCTTTGGGACTTGTTGAGGAGGTTCGCAGTAGGAGAGATGTGAAGGTGTTCACCGTAAGTCCCCTCTACACACACCCAAACATTCAGCATGTATACCCACTCCATTATTCAGCATCTGCACATACAGAATCTACACACACCCTAAACTTCAGCATCTACACACACCCTCACATACAGCAACTATTGTACAATTTCTGCTTCTTTTTGTTTTCCCCTCCAGGTTACCAAGGACAACAGAGACGTTATTCTGCAGGACGTCGTTGCTGCAGTGCAAGAGTGCGTAAAATAAGCACCTTAGCACAGGAGGAATGAGCTTGGCGTGTGTGAACGCACGGCCAGATAATACCCCCTGTTTAATGCCCCAGTGCCTCCTGTTTAACTCGCCCCTCCTGGTTAGCAGCAGGAGGAGCGTCGCTGCCACAGTGGAGGAGCGGGGTTAACGTGCCGGCTTTGTGATGTCAGTCACGAGTTTGTAATCTGCGCTTTCGCCGAGGGCCAGCCCCTGGAACATTTAGGCTAATTTGAGACTGCGCAGGGGGCTGCGTCTGGCGCAGCTCCACTGAGGAGCGCGGGGCGGGAGGTCAGCGCAGTGTTCCGTGCACAGATTAGGACTCCGGGCTCATGCGGTGTGAAAAGAATCCGCGTTTAAAAGCCGCTAACAACGCCGACAGGCCCTTGGCGGCTTGTCTTATTGCATAAATTATTGTAAATAAATCTGCTTTGGGAACATAAATGACAGGTTATATTTTGCAGGGACACATTAGTCGGTGATGTGTTTTTCTGTGGTTTTTTTTTTTTTTCCTGTCCTGAAATATTGCAACTACAGGTTTGTTCAGACTATACTGTGGCATATAGCAGTGGTTGAAAATAAAATGTTGAATCGGTTAAGGCTCGCTTACTGTTTCTCAGCAGGAAAGATTTATTTTACTTTACTTTTTTTTTCAGTATATTTGCGGTCGAAACTATTCCATTTGTGTACATTTATTTTGATTTATTTTAGCAAGTGACAGTCACGGGTAATGGACCTCTTAAAAGGGCATTCAGTACCGGCTCATATTCACTTAATTTGAACTGTATGGTGAGAGTGGATGACTGCGATTCTGAACGGCCTGATGATAGCACGCTAGCACATTAGCGCTCTTTTGATGGAATCAGGCCAACACGGGGAACAATGTTTACGTTCATTCGAACCGGCAAAGAGGACAGATTAGAGCCATGCAGTTTATCTGTAGGGCACCTGCCAGTACCAAGAATCCCTCAGCAGAGACAGCACACAGCACTGACATCATCTGTACTGACACCCACAGCACAGACAGCACACGGCACAGACACCCTCAGAACAGACATTCTGGTCTTGCTGCCAGGAAGGTCATGACCTCTGTGGGACTGCAGCCTAATGGGGGCATTCACCAGCTGATCTCACATTAATATCTGGTCAAACGGATCAGTGATCATTCCCTCATAACCTGTCATAAAACAGCACTGTGATCAGATCATTCAGAACACTGAACTGGAATAAATAATAAAAATGCCAGGTAGATAAATGGACAAATGCATAGCAGCTTTGTTCATATATGCTCAACATGACCGAATGTGGAATTTAATGTTTGGAGTTCACAGTGGAAGGTTGTGTTTGTTCCATCGTTGTAGTTGTAGTGTCATCTAGTGGCAGAGCAATGTAACTGCACGTTACAAAGGCGTGTATTGCCTGGAGACATCCTGTAGACCAATGGTAACCAACCCTGTTCCTGGAGATCTACCATCCTGTAGATTTTCATTTCAACCCTAATTTGGCACAACCGACTTTACTAATTAGTGACTCAACAGGATCTCTAGCTGTTGAATGAGGGGTGCCTTAGGGTTGGAGTGAAAACCTGCAGGATGGTAGAGGAATATGGTTGTTTACCACTGCCGTAGATGTACTCCTGCCTTTAAAGAACAACAACTAAGGCTGTTGTTCATCATCTGGTTGCTTATTTTTTTCTACCATTTGTGTAATCTCTAATCTCAGCAAAGTTTTATGTAATTGATTTTATTGTGGTGTTTGATTTACAATTTCACTCACCCTTTGAAGGAGATGTGATTCTGTTTATGCAGTTCGGAAGTGTGAAACGCATCACCCGTTCTCTTAAGAGAAACTCTGTGGCTGAGGTGCTTATTGTTCTAATCCACACTGGCTGTTGCATGCAGAAGTGGCCTGGAATGTTCCACGTAGGCACAGGTCTGTGCTGAGTATGCTGATTGAGCCTCCAGCATCCCAGCAGTGTGTCAGTGCTTCGCCCCTGAGCTCCCGTCTCGCTGCAGCACAGACGATTCGCTCGCTGACTGCTCCGTAATTGGGTCCAGGAGGGGTGGACTCGGCCAACAGGGTAAACCAAGAAAAACATCCGAGAACCTATCTTCTTTTTCAGTGTTATTTATTTAAAATGTTAGTTCTGCAGTCACTCCGCTTACAAATATCATAATGAACAAAAAAGCAGTTTCAAACTGCAGGAGAAATTATGATATCTTGTAAATGATATAAATGAGGTTTTGTGGTATTTGTACTGTTGCTCTACTCATTGACCGAAGACTGGCTAGGGTCTGCCGTCAGATTGGAATGCTGCTGAGCTATATTGTGATAAAAGGTGGTGAAGTCTGAAGAATTAAGATTTAAAAAATGAAAACACAGAAATGGTATAATGTCAAGGGCTACATTTTCTTTATATCCTGGGGCAGTTGGAGTGTCACATGCTCCATGATTGAAGCCGCTGAAGTACATACTGTTTAGTTATCAGTGACTTATAGTACGTAATGTCAAGTAGTTAAAAACCTAAACTAGAATTAAGAGTCAGTTTATTTCATACGCAGAAGGAGTGTGTCTGATACTAGACTAAATATGATTGATCAGAGTGGTTTAGATGTGTGGTGTAGTGTAGACGGGCAGCCTGATTGGTTAGTGTAGATTTGCAGGCTGATTGGTCAAATTGTTCTAGATATGTAGCCTGATTGGTCAGGGTGGTATAGAAATGCAATCTGATTGGTCAGAGTGGTGTAAATATGCAGCATAAAGAGCACTCCACACAAAGGTGAGATTTGGGCTTCTACGTGTAATGTAAACATGATGTTTTATATCAAAACTGCACAGTACACAGCAATACATATTAATAAAACAAACATTCAATAAATATTAGGAGAATGGGCAGCTATGTGTCAGTAAAGGCCAGACACTGTAGTCACAGATAAACTGATTATAACTGCAGAGGTGAAACGCTATGGGGCTTAGCCCGCTTTAGGCCACACTATCTCCTCACTGAGAGACGTGCCTCCTCTGATTAGCACTAGCTCTGTTGCAGTACTCCACCTGGCACTGGAGACTCAGCGAGGCACAACTACAGACCACAAATTGAAAAAAAAGATGGTTAAGCAAAACAAAAGTATAGCTGATTGCGACAGCAGGCTGGGTGGCAGACTACATGTACTGTATTTCAAATTCATAAATGATTCAGTAAAAATATTTAGCCGTCTTCTGCTTCATGTCAAGAGCCTTCTGCAGATTTGTCAATGACTCCTTTTTTGTCTTTGATTCTAATTTAAAAAAATACTTAAACACAGTTCAAGACCCATTGTTTTGCAGATACCAGACTGCAGGGAGAATGTAGATATCTGTAAATATGCAGTTAAGTGAAATTGTTCTGAGCACTGGAACTATGAGAGTGATGCTGCATTTTTTTCCCCTCAGAGGTCGGAGATCAGAGGTCATGTGTCCACTCCTTCTTCCCAAAAAACCTCCTGAAGACAGACTTGTTTCGCGGTCGGGGGAGGCTGACATAACTCCTCCCACCAGGGGAGTCTGGGAAAGCCTCCTGGCCCCAGCCAGTCAGCCGCGGCGCTTCACAGCTGTTGGGCGTGGTCTCGTCTCCAATGACCAGAGTGACAGAGTAGCTGGACCCACCCCCACGGGTGGCAAGAGGTACAGGGTTGATCTTCTGGTAGGTAGCTAGGAGACACACATGGCTCTTAAAATCATACTGACTGCACAAAAGTGAGTGATGCATCACAGTTTTGGTTAGGGCAGGGGGGCAGAGGGCTTACCTGTGGTGACAGACTGTGAATGAGATGGTGGGGTGGGGGGGGGGTAGAGGACTTACCTGAGGTGAAGGAATGTGAGGGGGGTGGGGGGGCAGGGCTTCCCGGATGCAAAGGACTGTGAGGATGGGGTGTTGAGGTGGGGGGCGGGGCCTACCTGAGGTGAAGGACTGTGAACGGCGCTTGTTGCTAGGACGGTCTAGACTGTCGGTTACTGTGGGGTCCCCAAACTTAGGTCTCTGGGACAGCCTCTGCTTCACCGCATGCCGCAGGGAGCTGTAGGAATCTGGGGCTTTATGATGATAAAGAGTGGCAGATGACTAGCTTGCTCACGCACATGATGATGGTACTCTCATGGCTGGGGTGTGTGGCTCTTACCACTATGACCTGCATCTGCAGAAAAACGGGGGGAGAGGTCCTCCAAGTTCCCATGGTGCCACTGTGGGTTCTGTGTGCCAGCTGTGGTCAGGACTACAATCTCTTTGTCTTTAGCCATGCCTGTGTGACCCCTTCTGGAGAGAGAGGGTGTGGCATTAACCCCAGGGGGTCACAGGTAGCACTGAAAGTCCCTGAGAGTGCTCCCAAAAAGAATTAATGTGATATGTAATTTAAATTAAATCATTTCCTTACATGTTTTGTGTAATGTTCCGATGTTATATTAGTTGAATGAATATTTAAGTCTCCAAAGTTACATGAAACTATGGAGCTTCCTCTTCTGGTCATTGAATGAAGTGAATACACAATCAGGTCTTGCTGACAGATCATAGCATGGGCAGATAGTGGTTAAAGAACTTGTGACTCCTGCTATAGCTCAAGGGGTACGTGCATGTATGTGAATGTGTGTGTGTATGTGTGTGTGCGTGTGTGTGTGACATTCCTGACATTAAAAAGCAGGATTATTGGTTGTTTATGTGTAGGAAGGAACTGGAAGGAACGGGAGTTCTATAACAGTTCTTACGTGGTTACAGGCAGGTTCTCCTGTGAGCCGGGCTCTGAGAAACTTCTGGAAGGATCTGACTGACTGAGACCTATTGAGAAAAGACACACACACACACACACACACACAGTTAGTGGTTTCTGAAAGTGAGGGTCAGTGGTGGTAAAATAAACCTGTACTGATTCGTTTGTGGATAGTCTCATGTGTTTTTTTTTTTTACCAGTATTTGCCTGGATCTTCAGCAGCCATTTCTTCATTAGGAAACGAGAGGAGGCGCTAAGGAGGTACTCTGAACCATCACGTAACCTGGGGGTGAGACAGAGGGCCTCTCAGAACACAACAAAGCAAACTCAGCCTGTCTAAAAACACGGTAATCTCAGCCTGTCTAAAAACACGGTAAATTCAGCCTGTTTAATAAACACAGTTAAAAACAGCCTGTTTAGTGAACACACTCCTGGTTTTGCTCACCGCAGACTGAAGCAGTTGCTCTTCTTGGTGTACTCCAGAGCTGGAGAACATTCTGCTCCGATGATGGTTAGCGGCAGCCCAGTCTCAGAGCTCTGTACAGCATACAAACACAGCACATCATCATCTGCTAAACACAGGGCCGTCACCCCAGACTCCCTGGGTTGACTGGTCCCAGTTCAGACCGCTTACCCTCAGAGTGTCCTTCCTGTCCTGGTAGAAGCACAGAGTCTGCCTGTACAGGACGGCATGGGAGGTGCTCCAGGTACGGCAGGGCGCCTGAGGGGGAGGTACAGCATTAATGACCCACCAAGCTAAGAGTGGTTATACCCCTTAATAATCCCACTCACACAATCTCACTTCCCTCCCGCCCTCCACCCACCCCCAGCTCCTCTTCTCACTCTGGCCCCTCCCCCTCACTGTAGTCTCACCTGTTTCATGTTGGCCCCTCCCCCTCACCTGGCTCCTCCTCCTCACCCACCTGGCTTTTCCCTCACCACCTCTGGCCACCCCCCTCTCACCTGCTTTCCCCCCCCTCTCCACGCCTGGCCCCTCTCCCTCACCTTTTTCCCTCCCGGCTGTAGTCTGTGTTTCCTCTCCAGAGTCCCCTCCATGGACTGGAATTCCAGCACCTGGAACACAAACCACGAGCTGCTCTCATAGTACTCTCAATTTTAATCTGTTCACTAGCTAGTTAGTTAATTTGTTTGTTTGTTTTTATGCTCATAACTCTGGCCTAATGAACGCAGTCACGCATGCAGGTGGTGCCGGTGGGGGCTGTACCGTGCTTCTGGGGTGCCCCCCCGCAGTGGGGCTCTGTCCCTGCTCCTCTCTTTCGGCCGCGTCTGGGCCCCCCATGTGGACGGACAGCAGGCTCATGGACTGCACCTGCCGGGTGTGCAAATGCTCTGATTTGTAAAGACAAAATACAAATCCACTCCCCCTTCCCCCCCCTCTGCCTTATAACTGACCACAAATCTAGTCACTGCCTGCAGTATGCTGTCTAAATGCATTTCATGACATGGCTAGCATGGACAAGGTTTGCTGCTGTTTTGTTTATATATGCTTATAATATATATAATATTTTTGTAACATATTGGCTCCAATGCTGTGACCATGGTTGGAGCATCGTATGTTGATGTGTTTTTTCCCACTCATGCATGTGTTGGCAGTGGAAGCCGATTTCAGAGGAGCACAAACTGATGACACAGGTCGGCTGAGGGGGAGTTCACTGGCTGCAGATCTGAGAGAAATCAACGGTCACTTCAGAGCGTCGAGCTCCTGAGCGTGCACCTCACCTTCGGACAACCTGTGTCCGCCCCCAGCTCCGCCTCCACCCCTTCCTCCTCCTCCTCCTCTTCCTCCTCTCTATACTGATAGATATACTTCTCCTGGTCCTGGATGTCTGGCAGTGTCACAGAGTCCGCGGCCGTCTCGTTCACCAGGGCGATCTGCCCGCAGGCCGGGGCTCGGGACGGAAAGGCAGCCCAGGACTTCCTGTCGGGTTTGGCGGAGCGGTTCGGCCTCGGGCTGGGGTTCGAGGCTCGGGCGTGGTCCCCGACGGGCAGACGGAGCTCTGCCACCAGGAGGCTGGGCGCAGAGGCGGTGATCAGCTTCCTGTGGAGCGGCGCTGGGTCCCGTGGGCAGGGCTCCTGGGCGTGGCCAGGGGGGGTGCATGCCAGCTGGTACATGATGTCGGAACAGATGCTTTGGCGGAAGCTGGCGGTTTGGCTCCAGATGCCTTCCAGCTCCTCCTCTTCCTCCTCAAACTGCTGGTGGTCAGGAGGGACAGCGTCTGCCGCAACTGCGCCAGCATTCCCGCTACCGGCTAGCTTCTCCAGCGACATCCCCGTCCCGCCCGTCCTCCTAGGAGGAGTACTGGGAGGAGGCTCTGGGCTGTGGGGGTGGGGGGCGTGGGGAGGGGCCGTGAGCGGGGTGGGGATGTTGCAGTCGCTGGGGTACACGTGGGCCGCTGACGGGGCACTGGATTTAGGGTCCCGCCTCTGGACCTCCAGCACAGCGGCCAGTTTGTCCCACTCCTCAGCCACCTCTTCATGCAGGCTGCTGATCCCTGAGAGAGCGCTCAGCTGCAGATCCAGCAGGCCATCGCTGTATGTGGTCTGTCTTTGCTCTGGTATGTCATTGCTGGATGTGGTCTGTTCCTGCTTTGATGTGTAATTGCTTGATGTGGTCTTTCTCTGTTCTGATAGGTCATTGCTTGATGTGGTCTGTCTCTGCTCTGATCGGTGATTGCTTGATATGGTCTTTCTCTGCTCTGATAGGTCAGCAGTCAGTGTGCCCATGCTCTGGATGGTAGCCGAGGTGTCCTGTGAGCTCCTGCTGTCCTTCTGAAGGCTCAGCTCCTCCTGAGTCTGTGGGCGGGGCCTCGCAGTGTGCGTGCGCGTCAGTTTGAAGGTGCTGAAGGGGGCGGTTCTCTCAGGGTGGGCGCCTGCAGCACGCCTGTTCAGTTCGGCCGGGCCGATGGTAATTATGTCGGGGATGCTGGGGATGAGGGCTACATCCTTCTGCAGGTCAAAAGTCAGCACTGAACCCAGCGAGAGGTACCTGCAGTTCCTGCTCAGTCCAGCAGGGGCTGCCCCTGAGCTGCAGTCTGATTGTGACGCAGTGAGATCTGACTGGCCGGTACATTCGGCATCGATGTCCCTAGCCAGAGGGTTCCTCAGGTAGCCCGTGCGCTCGGCGTCGGGCGCCTCCTTCCTCTTCCTGTCCTGCAGGGGCCAGGTGTGGGTGCTGCAGGCCACTTCCTCCTCTGGCTGCTCCATTTCCATGATCCTCTGGATGGTGTGACGCCGCACGTCCCTCTTCCTCTTCCTCTTCTTGCTCCGGAGCTTCAGGCTGCTGAAGACGGAGCTGCCGCCGCTCCCGGGCGGGGTGTGGCCGGGGGCGTGGCCTGGGGCATGGCCGGCCCACGGTTGTGAGCAGGAGGAGGAGGAGGATGATGAAGAGGCGGGCACTTGGATCTGGCAGGGAGAGCGTGGCAGGATAACATTCCCACCAGCAGGGGGTGCCACTTTGCTGTCCTGAACATGCAAATAGGTACTTACCTGCAAAGAAAAGAGAAGAACATGTAAGAGAGACACCTTGTGTCCTGCGGACCAGGGAAGAGCTAACTGGTGGTAATCCACAAAGCCCCATGCTGATGGCCACAGCCTTGCATTCCTTTAAAAACACGGACAGGCTTTTTTCTGATATATGATGATGATATCTCATGTTAGCGATCAGAGCGCAGTGCAATCTGGGGCCTCCCTGTCACACACACAGAGCACCCTGATGACATCACATGAGCTCAAAGCACAGGAAAGGTAAAGATCAGCTGATCTGTAGAAGACAGTCAAACGACTCGGATATACAGAGAATGAGCACACAGACAGAGTAAGCAGCCATCAGTGTACGCTTACCACTACTAGCAGGATTACACATGCACGTCACAGAACTGTCATAGCCTGGCCTTTAACTTCACCCAACTAATCTCACTTTGCCCAGGGGTCTCATATCCTGCAGTGAAAAGCTTATATCTTAATAACAAAGAATGAATCATAAATCATACAGCAAAAAGTTTATAATCATAAATCTATACAGTGAAGAGTTTATAATCATAAATTTGTACAGTGAAGAGTTTATAATCATAAATTCGTACAGTGAAGAGTTAATCATGAATTGATACAGTGAAGAGATTATGGCATCTTGCCTTGGCCTCCAGGTAAAAATCTGACTTATTGAGAAATGGGCACAACTTCAGTATTTACTTTACAACACGCAGAAAAACAGCATTTACATCTAGGACTGAAATGGTTAACGTATTAATCTGACCGATTAATCAAGGGAGAGATGCATTAGTCAAACAAAATTTTATTGAAATTTTAATTTTTATGCACATTAAATGCATAACGTTCACCAATACCATGAACAAAGGTGCTTTAAAACCGTCCAATCATAAAAATACGGGGTCATGGTAGGGTCACCAGCAGCCCATTACAGGATGTAGTATCCTGTACGGTTAGTAGGGTGTGTCCCCAGGGCGGGGCGGGGACACAACGCAGGCCTCATGCAGCCCAAAACGCAGCATGCACCGTCGTCCCAGCAATTACCTCTTCCATGCTCTGCCGAAAAATCTTTCTCTTTCGCTTTAAACTACCGAACGTATTTTCCAAAAGACCCTGGCAACGTCTCCAAAAGTCTTTACAGGCAGAGGAGTGAGACTCCACTGGCTGAGGAAGGAGAGAAGAAGACAGGAGAAATGAAGAAAGTGGAGGAGGGAAAGAGGGAGGGAGGGAGGGATGCTGAAACACATTACTGCACAGGGAAAATAAACAGAGATATGTGTGACTGGGATCAGGAGTCAGGAGTTTTAGTGGAAGATGTTACACCATCACTCTATTACACTATTATACCAAATGCCTGTTTATTTGAACTAAACTGCCACATCATGAACAAAGATCAGTTATTTATTTCCAGAAAATGCAAAAAAAAAAAAAAAAAGACACACTCCTAGAGTACTTCTCAGGAAAAGAACACAGTTATTCCTGGAATACTCCTTGGTAGTGTGCTCATTGGACACACACTGAGAATACTCCTTAGGGGAGTGTGTTAGTGTGTGTGTCAGTGAGCTGTATGTGTGTGTCAGTGCGCTGTGTGTGTGTGTGTTTGTGCCGTGTGTGTGTGTGTGTGTGTGTGTGTGTGTGTCAGTGTGCTGTTTGCTCATACGCAGGAGTACTCACCCTGTGCACAGGCTCCGTTGCCCCCTTTACTGCAAACGGTGTCTCTGTCTGCAGGGTGTCGCCCGTTTTACCGAAACTGAGGATTAGGTTGACGGTGCCCCCCAGTGAGGGGGTGCTGGGCTCCTGTGTGAGTAGGAGGGGCGAGGTCAGTGGGGTGGGCTTGTCCAAGGCTCCGCCTCGCAGCCCCACACTGCTCATCACCTCATACCCGTCCTCCGTTTGCAGCGTTTTGTCATGGCAACTGGGACTTACTGCCGGTTGATTGGCTGGTGTTCCTGTCAGGCCCTGGAGATCCGGCTGGGCACAGCAAAGAGAAGCGTCCCAGTTACTTCAGATTTAGAAACTTCAGATTTATATCTTTTTCAATTTATATGTTTCTGATTTATATACTTAAGATTTATATTTCAGATTTATACTGGTATATTCATTGGTACAACTCTAACTCTAGTGACACTAGCCACTAGCCACTGCTCTATATGTAGTAGGATGATGGATAGTTCAGCCTGAGTAACGGTGCATGTGGGGCAGGGCTGACTTTACCTCTGAGTAACTGTACCTGTGGAGCAGGACTGTATTGTAGTCTCTGAGTAACTGTACCTGTGGAGCAGGGCTGTATTGTAGACTCTGAGTAACTGTACCTGTGGAGCAGGGCTGTATTGTGGTCTCTGAGTAACTGTACCTGTGGAGCAGGGCTGTATTGTAGTCTCTGAGTAACTGTACCTGTGGAGCAGGGTTGTATTGTAGTCTCTGAGTAACTGTACCTGTGGAACAGGGCTGTATTGTAGTCTCTGAGTAACTGTACCTGTGGAGCAGGGCTGTATTGTAGTCTCTGAGTAACTGTACCTGTAGAGCAGGGCTGACTGTAGCCTCTGAGTAAATGGCGTCTCCTTTGGGCTCCGCTTTCCCCTTCCTGCCGTTCTTCTTCTGGTGTTTCTGAGACCTCCAGCGCACTAAAATCCATCCCAGCATGCTTCTCAGCTCCTCCATTCTCTCTTTTATCTGCAGGAAATGGGGAGGGGGTGGCTTGTGAGCAGGAGACATGGCAAGTGCACAGCACTCGCATGACACGCGTGCAGTGTCTGGAAGGCGTGACGCAGCACAGGGCTTTACCAAGTCAGACAGGTGATGCCCTGAGTCCATCAGGGTCTGTCCTGCAGCCGCCAGGTCGTCAAAGTCTCTGAACTTCTGCTCAATCTTTACGTCCATCTCAGAGGCCTCCGGCTGCTCACCACCCGTCCCATCATGCACTGCGTTTTCAGAGAAGATGCGAGCCCGGGTGTCCTCTGTCCACGAGCTGGTCGGTTTGGGGGCGGGGGGGTTTAGGGAAATTATGTGAGAATATGACTATATCAGATCAGGAGTGGCGTAATGGAGATTTGGTGATTATATCAGGATATCTGTCCATTATAACAGGGCAGCTGTGATTGGTCACTGTGTCTTACATCATTGCCAGGTAATTCCTGAAGAAGTGGCGGAGCTGCTGGAACTGCCGCAGACGGGCGTGATTCTGTGCCGCGCGTCTGCGCAGCTCGTCCCAGGACTGCAGGGTTGCCCGGAGCTCGGCGCCCAGCCCCTGCACCCTCTCCGGGTACTGCTCCCGCAGCCGGGCATGCAGCGTCACCATCTCCTCCACCTCCTCCTCCATCAGCGCCAGGTCTGTCTGCAGAGGGGGGGTGGGAGCATTCAGGGAAAAATCAGGCACACCTCCACCCTGCCGTGTCCCGTCCCACTGCAGCTTCTGTCCCAGCGCTTCCAGACCACAGGGTTCTACAGCCTCTTTATTACGTAAGCAGGAGCCAAATGCTCTCGTTACTTCAAGCCCCTTGCTTGCCTTTTTGATGGTGTTTGGAGGCTGGTATTGGCTGATGGAAGGGGCTTTAGGATACAGAGAGCTCTGCATGCCTGCAGAATTACCGCAGCGCTATGTCACAGTGAAAGATGAGGTAATTTCTGTTACTTCATGGTATCGCATCCGGACAGCTGCGATTGCATGTGATGAACATATTGTTCACCCAAGTATGAGTCATACAGCACCCCCACCCTCACAAACAGTGCGGTCTTCTGGGGGTAATAAAATGTGTTGCCTGTGTGGGGTTCCTTCCTGCAGTTCAGACTGCAATCTTCTCCACAGAGCAGGGCTGGGCTGGACTGGGCTGGGCTGGGCCGAGGCAAGCTCCACCCATTTTTATTGATCATAGGAGACTGGGGGAGTTTCCAGTATCTAAGAAAGCTGCTGTGAGCCCACCGCCTGCAAGTTATGAGGCTGATTAAACTGCTCCATTATATCTACACTGTGGGTGTGGGTTAAGGTTAGGGTTATAACCTGCAGGTTATGAGGCTGATTAGCCAGCTCACTGTGGTTGTGGGGAGCTACATCTCCTGTATCACTGATCAGCCTGAGGTGCAAATGGCCCTGAAGGTTCAAAGGTCAGAGGTCAGAGGTCTCACCTCCAGCTCCTCCTGCTGCTCCTGTAAGGCCTCCAGACCGCATCGCTCCGGCTCGCAGCGCACCGCCATGTCTGACTCCGCCCCCAGAACATCCGCACTGAGCTGCGCCGCGCGGCACAGCCGCTGTGTGATCCTCGCTGTCAGAGACGTGTGCTGGGGGGGGGTCGGGAGGTAAAGAGGGGTCAGCAGGGGTCAGCAGGGGGTCGTGGGGGTCAGGAGATATGAGGGTAGTACAGTAAATCTTTTTAAAAAACCATACTTTACAACAGCAGCTGTTTGACTCTCCCTCAACCCATTATGATGAAATACAGTATAGCAGTAACTGTCCATGTATGCTTTAATGGGGGGACTGCAATAGAGTTATGGAAGGGGGAGGGGTGTACTGGAGTTAAGGAGTGTGAGGGGTGTATTGGAGTTAGAGAGGGGGGAGGAGTGTACTGGAGTTAAGGAGGGGGGAGGGGGGGTATTGGAGTTAGGAAGGGGTCGCCGTGGTGACGCCCCAGCTCCAGGGCTCTTACCTGGCTGAGCAGCTCGTGGAGGTCCTGCTCCTGGCACAGGGAGCGGCCTCTCTCCCTCACTGTGTCATTCAGCATCTCCACTGCCTCCCGCAGCTCCTCCACAGGGTCTCCCATGCTCTCCATCAGGGGCTCCCTGGCCCTGCCCCCATCCGCCCGCAGACCCAACAAGGAGGCCCTGGAACCCATCTCACTGTGAAGAGTCTGAGACACACACACACAATCACACACACACACACACTTGCAGGTAGACAGTGTATGACGCCTCAACAGGTCAGACTTGGCCCCAGTTTTCAGAGAATGCATGTGAGAACAGCTGTAGTGAAGTAGAACACAATCTAAAGGGAATTGATACCCAACAAGCAAGGTTCTGTGTTTACTATACCATAAGGAGCGTGTTTATTATACTTCAAAGTGTCTTCATCAAACACTGCCATGTGGCATTGCCTGGCTCTTCTGTGGGCTGACAGGGCGTGATGTGGGTGTGGCTCAGGTGTGGTGCTCACCTGTGCCAGGTCTCCAAAGCGACTCCCCTGCTGTTCCTGGCTCTCCTCAAGCTCCACGCGTTCCAGGAACTCCGTCAGCATGCGTGTGTCCTGCAGCTCGGAGCTCTGCTGGGTGAGAGCGCTCTGCACCCTGCGGTACCTGAGGACGCACAGCGACTAGAGACAGCACTATGTGCGACAAGACGACTAGCACAGTCCCTAACAACATAGTCATCAATAGCACAGTTACTAACAGCACAGTCAGTTACAACGCAGCCACCAACAGCACATTCACCGACAACACACACTCTAACAGCAGTCAGTAACCGCTCAGTCACCTGCAGTCATTAAGAGCACAGTCACTAACAGCACAGTCTCCGAGAGTAACAGCACAGCCACTTACTTCTCCTCCACCTGCTCCAGGCGCAGCGGGAGCTGCTGGGTGTGTACGTGCGCGCAGCGGCCCAGTCGGTCCACCTCCTGGCGCAGGAGGCGCAGGAGAAGGCCGCGCTCGGACACCTCCCTCTCCAGCAGGCTGCTCTCCCGCTCGGCGGCGGTCACGGCGGCCGTCAGCGCCTCGGCATCCCGGGCACTCCTGCGCCGCTGCAGCGATGCCTCCACCGTCTGCAGCCAGCGCTCCAGCGCGTCCAGCTGCGCCAGCACGCGCGCGGCCTGCAGGGGGCGGTACAGGCCTGCTCTCACTCCCTGCCATTCACCGCTCCTTATCACTCTGTGCCAGTGCTAACCAACCCTGTTCCTGCAGATCTACCATCCTGTAGGTTTTCATTTAAACCCTAATTTGGCACACCTGACTCAACTAACTAGCAGCTCAGCAAAGATCTCTAGCTGTTGAATGAGGTCCGCTTTGTTAGGGTTGGAGTGAAAACCTACAGGACAGTAGATCTCCATGAACAGGGTTGGGCAGCCCTGCTTTAGCTCAAACTCAAAACTTGAACTTTATTTATTTGTATAGCACCTTTCATACACAGGGCAGCTCAAAGTGTTTCATAGTAGGCAATATGTAAAAACATATAAATGACATAAGCATAATGAAACATCCTTTGCTAGGATTGGAGTGAAAACCTACAGGATGGCAGATCTCCAGTAAGAGAGCTGGTTACTGTGCTCTGCTCTGCTCTAATGCCACAGTTTGTTACTCTGAGCTGTAGGGAAATTGTGTGTGCTGATGACTGAGGAGAATCGTAAAACGTCCTAAACGAAACAGACAACTGGAAAAGGAACAGAGGAACTGAGATGGCTTTGGTTAAAGGAGCTTTGGACCACTCACTGAACTGTCACGGTCAGTTTAGCGAGTCCTTTATCCCCGATAGTAAGAGCATTTGACGTAATAGAGGATGAAGTCTGATTCTTTGCTTTGACTTTCCCACAGACTCAGAAAACCCACAGTACAGATTTATGCACTCTGATATCTAAGGCAGCCAGATTTTCTGAAGAGACAGATCCGGAGAGAGAGAAGGTAAAAAAAAGAGATAGAAACAGAGAAAAAGACACAGGGAGAGAGAAAGAGACAGAGTGAAAGACAGGGAGAGACAGAACGAAAGACAGAGAGAAAGACTCAGAGACAGATAGAGAGAGACCTGCTCCCTGAGTAGGAGAGCCCAGGCCTAGCAGGTAAGGATGGGCCTGTACCTCCAGACTCAGTCTCTCTGTCTCCTGCAGGAGCAGCAGGTTCCTCCTGTGCCTCCTCTTCAGCTCCTCCCACAGGCCCTCCAGCTGGCCCAGGAACTCCTCGATCTTTGCGCTCCCTGGGTGTCCCGCCCGCACCAGGCTCCGCCCCTCCTGCAGTGGACGAGAGCTCGACTTTAACCTCGTGTTCTGGTGATCGCTCGGGCCTGACGGAATAGTGGCGGAGGCATCATTAGCGATGGCCACGCCCACCTTTTTCACCACCTGTATCCTGGTGGCGTTGGACTGGATCTCCTGCTCCAGGGCCGCCTGCTGCCGCTTTGCCAACTCAAACCCATCCAGAGTCGCAGTGCAGCGCACCTGGGTCGCCATGGCAACATTGTCCTTCAGCCACGAGAGGGTCTTTGCAGGTAAGAAAGGAAGAGAGATGGCACGTGATGTAAGCAGGATACACACTCACGCACTCACACGCAGAACACCAGAGTGATGGAAAGAATTAGAGCAGTCACCTTGTCTGCTGACACGGTAAACTTCTGCAGCTGCGTGTGGAGCTGTGGGCGGGGCTGTGGGTGACCTTTCTGAATGCTGGGCTTGGATTGGCTTATTTGTTTCCTGTTGTAAAATAAAAGGCAGCATGCGGTGGTAATTTTAAGGTTCGTCAGCTTCATATAGTTCATATAGGAACAAGGAAGGAGCCGCAAGTGTCACCTTTCCATCCCAGGCCGATTTCTGCCAGTGACATCATCTGCATGAGCATTACCACTTCCTGTGGCTGAGGGGGCGTGGCTCTTAAGCAGCAGCTGTTCATCCTGCCTGTTGGCCAACTTCCTATTTCTCCCAGGGTTTCCCATGCTCTGTTCACAAGAACACAAACAGGCATCATGAGTGTGTGGGATGTGAGTATGGGATATGAGTGTGTGGGACATGAGCGTGTGGGACATGAGTGTGTGGTTCAGGAGTGTTTGGGATATGAGTGTGTGGGATATGAGCATGTGGGACATGAGTGTGTGGGTCAGGAGTGTTTGGGATATGAGTGTGTGGGACATGACTGTGTGGGATATGAGTGTGTGGGACATGAGTGTGTGGGATATGAGCATGTGGGTCAGGAGTGTATGGGATATGAGTGTGTAAACATTTTAAAAGTAATCAGACACATTGGATTCTCGCCCTTTATGACTATGTAGCTCAGAGGGGAAAGGGGACCCAAGCAGCTCCCCCTTATTGTTACATTTATGTCTGCGTGTCTCCAAAGCTGCCCAACATGAATCACAGGCAATGTGGCCTGAATACCTGGGACTGAGTTGCATCACGAGTGGACTCAAATCAGAAGTATATTTATTGGAGGCCAACATCACTCCTGTACTTCCTCTTACTGCTGATGAGTGTAAAAGTTCCCTCCGGTTCTGATTGGTTGTTTTTTCCTCTCGTCCCTGAGCTGTGGGGTGATGTCACTCCCACCCTGCCCATCTGGCCTGCACTTCCCCCATCTGGAGCTCGTTAGGGCTGAAAATCTGCCAAGCACTGTGTTTACACTGCACATCGCACTTACCCCACATCACGCACCACCAACAGGAACCCAGAGCGCTGTGCCTTACCAGTGTCCTGCACACACACACACATGCGCACGCACATGCACACACACACACACGCGCACGCACGCACACGCACACACACATGCACACACACACACACGACTCACACGGGCTGGGGGGCAGTCTTGTCACCATAGCATGGAAGAGTCCAGCCTTGGAAAGATCAGTTGGCTGTGACAGATGGTTTGGCAATGAGAATATAATTCAGTTGTGGTTGTGAAAGACTGGTCAGTGCTTTGTGTTTAACTACACGTTTGGTTTTCATCTGATTTGGTCTTTTAAATAGTTAATGTTTCAGTCTAATAAATTTCCCCTTGTTCCAATATCCGTCAGACTATCAAACATTAACCTAAGGCAACACAGAACAGACTGATAACATCACTACTGTGCTCATCTGTAATTATGGACAAATAACTAAAGTATCCTCAACGCAAAACCACAAAACGAGTCGTCCCAGATTCCTACGTAATCTTCAATGTCCTGTCCTTTGGCGCCTGTATATCTACATGGTCCTGTTCTCTCCAATGACCCTGAAAATAACCTGAATTAATATTATATAAATCCAATGAGAATACCCTCTTTTATTTTTGCTTTTGTGTTTAATTTAACCATAATGTTTATTTTAGTCCACAGGATATGAAATCCATTCGATTTTCAGCTTTAAAAGAAATGAGTATTTATGCTGGCATGCGGTTTAGCTATGGTAAGATATTTTGGGGGAACTTTATGGATTTTGTGCGCCAGTGTAAACAGTGTTTTTACAACTCTCCTCGGTAATGTGTATGTCTTTCAGAGCTGGGAGATGCTAATGAGGATGTAAAACAGTCAAACACATTTACACTTTTCTCCAGTATCCTTTCCAGCTTCCCCAAGGTGTAAAACTCTACTATTTTGGCGCATTAAACACGGGGGACTTTTGCAGATGTGGCAGAAATCCTGAAACTGAGACAGGACATTGGAAATGTTCAGAACACGTGTTTGAGCACCAGAAGACTGACAGTAGTACTGACTGCAGCAGGAAATTGAACACAGAACTGACCACACCAGGAGACTGAACACAGCACTGACCACACCAGGAGACTGAACACAGCACTGACCACACCAGGAGACTGAACACAGCACTGACCACACCAGGAGACTGAACACAGCACTTACCACATCAAGAAACTGACACAGCATTGACCACACCAGGAGACTGAACACAGCACTGACCACACCAGGGGACTGAACACATCACTGACCGCATGTCCTTTTAGCCGGTTTTGCTCCTCTTTGATCTCTTTTCCCATGATTCTTTGCGTCTCAGCTCCCATGCTGCGCTGCTGTTCCTTGGCAGGGGTCAGGGGGTCATGGTCCTCCCTGAAGCAATCGGAGCTGGTGACGGGGAGGCCGGACTTCTCATTCCTGCAGAAAAAGAAGAGGTCCTGATGCAGAACTGCCAGTGCTGACGAGCCTGGGTCAGGCTGTGAGATTGAGCCCACTGAAGGCCCTGATCTGAACAGGCACGGCTACGGACGCCTTCACACACCAAACAGGCATGACTATGGACACCTTCAAACAAAGAGGCACAGGAGGTTACATCTGTACCCATAATAACACCACTCTATGTAATAATTTAATGTAGACATTCCCATCCATACAGGATTCAT
Organism: Anguilla rostrata; assembly: GCF_018555375.3. NCBI lineage: Eukaryota > Metazoa > Chordata > Actinopteri > Anguilliformes > Anguillidae > Anguilla > Anguilla rostrata. The sequence goes on from NC_057950.1 coordinate 14,547,185, forward strand.
CTCTTAAAACTGAAAAGACGTAGAAACATTAAGAAAGTTCATGTCTGCACACAAACATATAACGTAATATAGCTAGTATAGCATAAAACACCATGATGACATCAACAGCTGGGCCCAGACATTATTACAGTACACAATTACACAGTGATTGCCAAGAATGATCTCCATGACAATGCTCACAATCCTGGCTAAGGAAATTCCGTCTTCTCTCGTTGACAGCTTTGACGAGCCTATCCGCAGCGGGACGTGCTCGGGACCACAGAGCTGTTCTTATTGGCCTCCAACGGCATGACGACACTCGGAGACGAAGACGAACGAGGAATCTGGGCCAATTACAATCAGACGGATGGCGTTTACGCAACATCCCGGGGGGTAGGGGTTTGGGGGGGGGTCAGCAAGACAATAACACCAGCGATATAGCCACGCGTCTGACACAGTGACCTCACCTTCTTTGGGGACTCCAGAAATCTGCCGGGGGGGGACAGCCTGGTTTGTCTGCCCCAGCTCTGCATGAGCAGGCTCCGATTCTGGAGCCATAATCAGTTAAAGATGCACTGGAAAGCTCCCCAGCGCACAGGCCTGCTTATATATACGAGCAGCCAGTATACCAGTCACTTACCCACCACTCAGCTCTCTCACACGGCTGGAGATGCTCTGTCTCGCTGTGTGTTCTTCGCTAAAGATGTGTGTTGCATGTTTCTTTTCATCCGTAAAGAACAATAACAGCATTTAATAGATCCCAGGGCCCGGGCATAAACAACAACACTTGTCTTTAAGTAAAAACAGGACATTTTAATTTTAAAAAGCCAGCGAGAAACCAATGAGACTGCGGAATGTGGAAGTGCTCAAATCTTCCAGAGATTGGAAAATCCAACAGAAAACGACTCCTTCCACCTCTCTTCAGATAACATGACCTACTGGTATCTTTGCACTACGTGCAAACTAAAGGCGTACTCACTCTTAGCAATCATTTCCAGCCCAAAGGGACCGCAAGCGAAGTAGCACAGCACTAGCGCAGAAGTGGAAAGTAGTTCCAGCCCCGTGGAGGCCGCATCGCGCCCATTAAGTAATTAAACCCCTGCATGACCCAGGATTGCAGGGACACTGTTACCTGGGGAGGCTGGGAGGAAACACCCACCTGACAGCCTTCTGGAGCAGGGCCCATCCTTCCTTCACCTCCCCCTGCTTCTGAAACACCCTCTCGGCCAGGGCGGGGTGGAGCTTGGACAGCTGAGATACTGTGACCTCCAGCATCTGGGAACAGGGCAGGAAGGGTTTTAGGTTTGGCGTTGGGAGGGTTTAGGATGGGGGGGGGGGGGGATGTTTGGTAGGAAATTACTCAACACATTTGGATTAGATTTATAGCCTTGGAACAAAATATACTTTATGCTCTTAAAACATTAGGTCAAACATGGTTATTTTAGAGATGGAAATTAATTATTTTACACAACCACAGAGGACTGCTGTGCTGGAAGGAAATCCCACAAGACCAAAGCCTGGTTTGGACCAACGGCCAGTTACGCCAGACCGCTTTGTCTATAACTTTTAGAGCTCATAAACTATTTTAAAATTGTTTCTTCAGTACACAGTTGTTAAAATTTTTAAAGAGCTCGTGCAGATGGGAGACTCACGCATAGGTCACAGGTAGAAATAGTTTTAAAGCTCATGGTTTAAAGACCATGTTTATGAATGAAGTGTTGCTTTATCACATATTAATGTTAGTTAGCATTGGACATAAATGTTTTTAAATGTGTGCTTTTTATGTCACCATTGTTTGATTCCGAATATTGTTTAGCAAGCTCTGGAGGGAGGGGGGGGGGGGGGGTAACTGGCTGTTAGGTTAGAGTTTTGTAGGGTTATGGTTAGCAGTGTTGGTTAGGGTTAGTAATGTTTGTTAGTTAGGGTTATGGTTAGGGTTTATAGTGTTTGTTAGTTAGGGCCGGTTAGGGTTTGCAGTGTTTGTTAGTTAGGGTTAGAAGTGTTTGTTAGTTAGGATTAGAGTTTGCAATGTTTTTTAGCTGTGATTACTTAGAGTTTGCAGTCCTCACCATCACTTGGCTCCCTATGTCCCGAATCTCTCTGTCTCCACTGTTCTCTTGTTCATTCCGCACACAAACGCTTTTCCTCTGAGCAAACAGAACAGAACAGAACAGAGCAGAGGTCAGCAGACATATTAGAGATGTCAGGCGGATTATTCCGGGAGAAATTAATCCTGAACACATTCCTGTACAGGGTCCAAGGGCCGCAGATGTGAGCCAGGACAGTGAACACAGGCAGAGGGGGAGCAAACGCTTCAAGGCTGAGCAGCATTGCTGATAAATGGGCTTATTTCACTTTTATGGCAATTTACTGGTGCAGTTTGAATGTGCATGTTACCTTGTTACTGATGGCAGAGATTATATTATCCGCTTGCTGGTAAAAAGAGGACACCTCCAGAGCCAGCTGAAGGTTTTTGTGGTAGTCCTTCAGGAGGGACTGGACCTTCAGCCACCTGTAGTAGAGAGGAACCAGGGTCATGGGTTGAGTTCCTAGGTGGAACCAGGGTCACAGGTTCAGTTCCTAGGTGGGGTTCTGTTGCAAGTGTTATGCAACACTAACTGCCTCAGTAAAATCCTATGTAAAACTGGAGGAATTTATTGGTTATTATCGCAAGCTACAGTGTCACTGTTACAGGATCAGAGAGACCTGTGAATGTAGATAACGTGTATTGGTGTGGACAATAATAAGACAATAAGCAGTACTGTGATTGGAAGGGGTGGGGGATGTACATTTTGTTGATATGTTTTCTCCGGGTAGAAATGTTCTTCCCCTCTGTCTTCCCCTGTTTCTCCAGCTTTAGTGCCAGGTGGTTGATCTCCTCATAAAGAGAGCGATAGAGCTGTTCATCCTGCAGGAAGACAAGAGAAAAACCATTAGACTAATGCTGCATGTAGCATTAGAGCAGTGGTAGATAACCATGTTCATGGAGATCTAGGTCCTGTAGGTTTTCACTCCAACCCTAACAAAGCGCACCTCATTCAACAGCTAGAGATCTTGTTGAGCTGCTAATTAGTTGAGTCAGGTGTGCCAAATTAGGGTTTAAATGAAAACCTACAGGATGGTAGATCTCCAGGAACAGGGTTAGTTACCACTGTGTTAGAGTAATGCTGGGTGGGTGCAGTGGAGGACTGCTGTACAGTGGGTTCAGTAGGACATGCGTTCTGGCAGTACTTGTAATATCAGCTGTATAATGGAACATGTAAAGTGCTTGTAAGTTGATAAGTGCTCTGGAAGGGTCTGCTACATGTAATGGGTCGCAGTACCTGTGATAGGATAAAGCTGTGTGTTGAGTAAGCTGTTGTGTTTGAGTAACACTGCGTATACGCACTGACCTAAAGCGTTGGGATAATGCTGTGTGTATGTTGGGGTAACACTGTATATCTATTCTGTGGTCTAAATGCTCTGGAACAGATGATGTCATACAAGATGGTCCCTGAAGCTGTTGTGCATTTCAAAGCCATTACACACAGCTCAAAGCACGTCCTCTTCCCAATGATACTGACTCCAAAGGACACTAACCAAACTCATGAATAACAGATTCAATATCTGGGAATGATCTCAGCTCTTATCCTGACAGATCTTTCATCTTAGATATTTTAGACATGCAGATGTCCACCATCACAGCTGTCACAGTAATCAAAATATGTAGCAGTTCAGAGATCAGATAAATGTTGTAGGCCTGTGTGTTTACCAGCTATTGCATTTGAAACCAGACACAGAGCAATGACCCAACTGAGGACAGCACACAACCTAGCTGCTCTGAGTATAAAACTCACCTCTTTCAGATCCAGGATTCTTCTCGTCAGCTGCATCCTGTCGATGTTTTCCCCCTGGAATTTAGCCAGCCACTGTTCCTCTTCCTGCTGACAGATTAAAATTAGGGCATACCCAAAGACAGACTGTTTAAGGTGTACCCCAATTGAGAGGGGTGGGGGGTAGGGGGTTCCCCTGGAGCAGGAGAGGGTCTTACCTTTTCTTTGATCCATGCCTCCAGTCTGTCCACCTTCCTGTTGAACTCCTGAAGGTTCCTGGCTCCGCCCACCGCCTTTGATTGGCTGGCTGCCGCCTGCTTCAGAGCTTGCCATTGGTCCTTGAGCTGGCCCAGCTGCTTTCTCACCTGGTCAGCAGTAGGGTTGGGCTTGCAGATCAGCTGCTCTCCCATCTTTAAACAACACAGAGGAGCGTCACACCTGTGAGTTGCTTTGTTAGGTACTATTGCAGTAAACTTACTGAGCTAATTTGATACAAAAGTAAAGCACACAGTTAATATGAAACACTGTTAGCAATCTGTTCTGCTCGCTGGAAGCTGATTGACACAGATCCCACATGTTTCTTTTTCACAGCAGAATCTATAGAACCCAGAAAGGAAAACAAAGACTGTGTTCCAAACTGTATACTTGTGTTCTACCTAGGGAGGTGCGATTCGGTTTATTGTGCTCTAGATAGAACTCAAGTATACAGTTTGGAACACAGCCAAAGACTTTGAATTCAATCATTTCTCTCCAGGTTTTAGAGCTGTGACTGCTGTGTAGATCCACTGTTTTCCCACTGTCATTTTGCATAGTTTCCTTAAAAATTAACTGCGCACATCCTATATCCATTAGGCCTCAATGTGCACAGGGCTCGCTTTATTTTACTATAGGCCTGTAATGGCAAAATCTTCACTGAAAATCACTTCATATTAAAATGGTTTTCGCAGGGAATGTTCTGGATGCATGACCATAGTACCAGCTAATTCAGTCAATGCCAAAGGAGAGAAGGGATAAAACGGTTATATTTTTACATTTAAGGTTGTTCAAGGTTTTTATTTTTTATTTCAAGTAACCATCTGCAATATGTTCCAGGTGATTTTACTGGAATGATGGAAGAAACTGTCTCCCTGCTGGCACATCCAGCCCCTGCAGATACTGTTAGGGAGCACAGGAAGATCTGGGAAGACATGAACCTTTGTGAACCATCAAACAAACCGAAGTAACACATTGAATATGGAATGCTTTCCATACAATTTTGTTTTTTCTCTGTGGTAATTTAAGCCAGTTCTGATATTCCCAGCTTTTTCTGGGCTGGTCACTCCATCTCACCGAGGGAACAGTAGCCATTGTTGTGTGGCGTAGTCACCTGGTTGAGCTGAATCAGGGTGTTCTCAAAATCTCTGAGGTCCCTCTGCAGGGTGTGAGACAGCCCGTCCTGCAGAGGGCGCCACTGCGTGTCCCTCAACTCCTGCAGCTTCCCCTTCATCCACTCCTCAGCCTGCAGGTCAGGAACACACTTACTGTTACCAAGGTGACCTAGACTGATAAACATTATAAACCTTTCAGGAATACAGTAAGTACAGTCTTACTGTTACTAAGGTAGCCTAGCCTGGTTCATTATACACCTTTCAGGAAAACATTCTTACTGTTACCAAGGTAGCTAGACAAGCTCATTATACATCTTTTAGCAACAGTCTTACCTTTACCAAGGTGCCCTAGCCAGGATCACCATTCAAGAACACAGTCGTAGCATTACCAAGGTGATCTAGATGTATGCTCATAGGCACATTATACCCCTTTTGTGAATATTTTTCTCTTTAAAATTCAGCGCCTGTCAGACTAAACTAGCACGTGTGAAATAAACCACCATTAGTCAACTTAGATTATATTCTCAATCCATTTAACGTTGCTCCTAATCATCTTGCCAGTTTCAGAAGGTTAGCTGTATGTTCATTTAAAATGTCTAGCCAAAATAATCCTGCTATGTTAATATTTAAATTAAGCCTGGTATGGAGTTAGTTTGCTAGGTAGCTAAATATTTACCCAGTCAGAAAATGAGTCTGCTAGCTAGCCAGACACTTTGGCTTTGATTAGAATTGCTGTGTCACTTAAACATGACAGAATTGGTTTGAGTAGTATTTACAGTATATATAAAACAGGAAATTGTACTGGTATCCAAAATCTCAAGACTGGGTAGTCCAGATATTTCAAAATAAACGCTGGGCCCTAAAATCATAAGAGAAAAGGGTGAGATTTGATTTAGAATTGGTTTGGGTGTGGAAATGTGCATTGAGGGGGCCACAGATTTAGCTCCGCTTGGGGCCCCTACCTGTGGCCCCTGCTTGTGGCAACAGCAGAGCAGTTATTAGGTCAGGGAACTTTCCTCTCCTTTGTTCTGTCAACTTGGCTGTGGAAATACTTTGTTACCTAAACAGTTTTTAAAAGGTTTGCAGGAGCCTGTTCAAGGTTAAACACACAGCAGCCAGTCTGGAACGCAGGATTGCATCATCTTTTCCTGTTCCCCGGGAGACCAACAGCCAGACCCCACAGAACATCTTTCAGCTCTTTTTTTACATACAGTCAGGATGTATCACACAGAACTACTTCACATGCAGTAATACTGTAAAATGGTGTCACATAGAACTACTTTACATGCAGTAGTACTGTAAAGATGTGTCACATAGAACTATTTTACAAGCAGTAATACAGTAAAGATGTGTCACACAAAACTACTTTTCATGCAGTAATACTGTAAAGATGTGTCACATATAACTACTTTACATGCAGTAATGCTGTACAATTGTGCCCCACAGAGCTACTTTACAAGCAGTAATACTGTAAAAATGTCATCTTATATATGACATGGAGGTGGCTTTTTGGAGTTTTCTTTTTTTTTTAGTAATATTTATTCAACACCCACTACAAATACATAGCAGCATTTCTAAATCATGTCAGTATGCAGTAGGGATGGGCGATACCACTGAAAAATGAAACATCAGGATTGGAAGTATCAATACTTCAGTATTGATCTGCCCATCACTAGTTTACAGTGAAAAAATAAAAGACATGTACCTGCTAAGGGCAATATAAATATGGCAGGATATTACCAATTACATGTTAATCAAGAGAAGGATTTATCTGAAAGCACAAAATATATATTTTATAATTGTGGAAATAAACAGAAATTATTCTTAAAAGGGAAGTTTTCTTTTCTCATATGGGCGCAATGGAACACACTGAGAGTCCCTGGTGTCTGTGGCCCCTGATGGTGAATGATAGTGAATGATAATGAATGATAGTGAATGATAGTGAATGATAATGGATGAAGCGTTAGGGTCCGGTGTTCATTACACAGCCACGCGTAATGTGTGTCCTGTGCTCATTATTTTGCCTGTGCTGTTTTGTCCTGCTGGATAGATCCTATCTCAGCGTGTCTCAGCTGTGACTGCATATTTCTGGCTCAGTGAAACACCTCACCCAGAACAGTTCCTGGACTGCTGGAGCCGATAAGGCCTGCTGTTTAAACCACACACGCCGCTGCGCACAACATTTGGCAAAAACACGTTACCCTGTTCCTGAAACTGAAATATGATGTCATTTCTTTTCTTCAGAACGCAGTAATTAACTTTAATAGCTCCCATGGGCAATGAGGCATTTCTGATTGGGAAAAAAGTGCAAATAAATAAACAGTCCTGTCCCATCGTCCCACAACAGCTCCAATAATATGCTGTCTGGTAATGACATCATACAGGAAGTCACTAATGTCTGTGCAGCTTCCTGTATGATGGCTAAAAAACAAGGTGTGTATGATAAGGAGTCAACAGATTACAGCAAATCTGATATGCAGTAACAGCACAATCACCTTGGTAGCTGTCCTCTTTTTTAAGTTTTGCATAAAAAAGGCAAAAAACACTGACTGCTAGTTTTCAGCAGTGATATGCTCTCATCTCTTCTCATCTGGATTGAACACAATATAAAATGGAGGCCTTCGTATTTCTCGTTAGTGGTGCTGCTCTACTGTGATTGGCTTGCACCTCTTCGGCTGTCTGATTTGATTTGATTGGGTAATTTAATATATGCGTCACACCATCCACACCATCACGTGATTTACACAGATTATATAAAAGTATGTTCTTTAAACATCGTTGAGGATAAAAACATGCAATCTGATTGGCCGACAGGGCTTTCTGTCGTTACCTGCAGGAGCTCTCTGTTGAACAGGGCGTTGCGCTGAGTGAAACAGCAGCCGTTTGTGGGTGGGGCCTCTGGATGTCCACAGGGCGGGCCTTCACCCTTAGGCAGCTCCTGATTGGGTGAGAGGGCTCTTGGTACAGGAGTCTGTAGAAATATGAACACAAACTGTTGAATGGGACTGTGCAGTAGTACATAACACATAGTATTCAATACATAGTACATAACGCAGTGCATAATTCAAAATTTGAGTTGCATGAGTAGTACTGAGTGGGTGGATGAAAGCACCAGAGTAATCATGTTGAATCGATTAATTTAGAAAGAGTGAAGATGCGATGCAGCTGGTCCAGAGGCCTGTGAGTCTCGCTCTCCACTTGGCTTCCGCTGTCTCTGCGAGGTGAGAAGACGGATGTTCTGTTTCCCTTGCGCTGTGTTACACAGCCGTTACACAACTGATGACACACTCGCTGAGGTATTTCAGAATGGGATGATGTTTTCAGAGCACACAGGGCAAGAAAATATCCATTTGGTCATGATTACATTAAAAGTGATATTTCAAAACAAGCAGATGCCTGTTTTGTACAAACCCTTGCAGATGTGTAGAATCTGTCAAGAAAAAATGTGTTTGAAAGGAATAAAAAGAAAGAGGTTGAAAAGATATTTAATTAAAGTCACTTTTACTTTACACTGCATAAGAACTGAGTGTTTGGGGGGTGGGGTACATCTATATACATGCAAGTATGTATGCTTGTTTTAAATAGGAGGCAGGACAGGTTAAGAAAAGGCCCATCTGAAATAATGCTGGTGATTATGGGTGTAAGGATCAGCACTTCACTCCACCCCAGCTCATGACGTGGGAATGTTAGACTGTTCATAGAAACTGTTAAGTACACTTTAGCTTTTGTAAGTGTTTAATCTACATGTTTAAAGGCCATTTCAGACGTGTCAGACCGCCTTCTGGTCCCATCCAGCTACATTACTGTCAGCACTGTGCTAGATGCTGGTGGGGCAGATGAATTGTGTGCTAGAATGTCCTTTGGAGATTAAGAGTATTTCCTCTTATAATTCAAGGCGCATGTGGCCAGGGAGGAGACCCTCGCCATAGGCCAGTTTACAAACTTGTATTCGCTGTATAAGACTGGAACTAGGGCCCAGCGAAATATTGCCCCCCATAAAAACTGTCCTCAGAATGACTTTAGCAGCCAGCCTAAATGAGGAAGGGCAGGGGTGGGCCTTTGAGGCAGTAGTTAATGTGAACTTGGCAGGGGACAACATGTAAACATATTTCCTCATGTTTATAAAACGCCAGTGTTTTTCCAGCCCCTTCTCACTGGGGCTCTCTATGATTGGCAGGTGCTAAGAAGAGCTATTTCCTGATTTTCCCACAATCCCTTTCTGTCCAGTTATGTTTCCTCAACCTGCTCTCTGACCCCCTGATTCCACGTCTCTCTCTCTCTCTCTCTCTCTCTCTCTCTCTCTCTCTTTCTCCCATAGCAGTACTTAGTCAGAACTCGTTTTGGATTGACTTTAGCTCAAGGTTTGGTTCAACACAATGAGGATTTCAGTTACAAGTTCATATAAAAAGTCAGCTTCAGCCACATAAATAAGCATTTAAAAATCCACTTTTAAACTGGATCACAGGTGGTCAGGCCACAGACTTACAGGATCAAAGGACAACCTTTAAAAAAAAAAATCCATCCCATATGAACCCAAAACCACCGTAAAAAACTATGTCACTGTTTTTATTCGATGTTCATGACTTTAAATAATTGGTCGCTTAGGTTTGGCAGCAATATTATATGACATCACATCCTAAACTCCAAGGGACTATTATTATATGCAGAGCTTGCTATAACAAAAAACAAAAGATTTTAATATGAATCATGGCAAAATAAATAAAATAATGCCTGCCAGAAAGAGAGAGCGAGACATCTCATCACTTTTCTGAGATTCCAAAGACGTTATTTAAGGAACACAATAAGAACGAAAAAAGGAACAACATCATGAAAGATCTTTAAAGTGACTTGAATGCAGGAATAGAATGGAGTAAACCAAATCTGGATGTGACAGAGATGTCTGTTGTTTCAGTAGTGCCTGAAAGGCTGTTTGAATAGTACCTGAAAGGCTGGACTGGTCCTGGTGCCGGGTCCACCTGACCCTTCCTCCTGGAGGCCCTGTTTCCCCACACGGCCATCTTTCCTGAGCAAAACCTGCAGTATGAAAACCAGCTCAGCTAAAACAATGACTCATTACACCATTACAACTCTAACATTGCGGCTAATATGACAATTACAACAACGCTTTCTGTGAAAAGTGTGATAATGAAGCACTTATTAAGGCAATCACCATGCTTAGTAATGATACACAACACATACAATAATATTTCCACAATGATAGTATTTGTTGAATTTGTTTGGAATAGCAGTATAATCACTCAGTCACAACGTATGTAACCTTTGAAATTCAAGTTTTTACAGTACATTTTTATCAAATTAACAAGAACCATCTCTGAAACTGTGAAAATCACAGATAATTTAAAAGAAAAAAAACTGTAGTTACAGTGAATGGTATATTACTATACACATAACCTGTTATTCACTGGAATCCAATGCACTACGTATAACCAGTTTATCACCGTTCACGACATGCTCTGAGTATAAGATATTATAACTGTTCCCATATTAAGGCCCTAAACTGACACGGTTGCATCGCCCTGTGTAATTGCAGACCACACGTGTTTAAAATGTTGGAGTGTCCTGTCGCTGAATGATCTCATCGTCTTGTGTGAAACTCTGCCAGATAATAAACGCATTCCTTCAGTTCAGTTATTGGAAACGGCGCGCTTGTTTTCCGTTCCTTTTGGGAAACAACTGGAAATGCGAAATGTATATGACAGTTTGTCAGTGGAGAAAGTAGAAGTTTATTTTTCGTGACACGTAGGCTGTCCCGATCGCTGACTGGGTTCACCTTCACTAACACATCAATAAAGCAACGTGTTCGAAAGAGACAGCATTTTCTCAGGAGTGCATTATAGAGGAGAAACATTATCCTGACGTAATCTGGGTATCCAGTAGTCTCTGCACCAGGGCTCGCAACTACAAGATTCTCACACCGAAAAATGAAACCACCTGGAACCCGGTCTGGAATGGAGCGGCAGACGCGCGCGATGTCTTCTCCCGACGCGAGTAGCCGTCCGGACCATGTTTAATCTATTAAGAGGTACAGCTCCATACTGGTCTAAGCCATTGCTTCCATCAAGCAGTGTTACACAACCTGTGACCCTACCCGTATAATGTTGCGGGTATTTCGTGGTAAATAAACACAAATTATATTATTGAAATAATTAATATTTATATTTTTAAAATATGGGTATTTGTATAATGACTATAAAAATAGCGCCATGCAATATTTTGTTATTATGATTTTTAATCTCTCTCGGCACATATGCAAAGATTGACGTCGTGATTTTTTTTCATTGAACTCCATTACAATAAACTCAGAAAACGCCAAAACAATACGTTCATGATCAACATGTTATTTAAGCATAATGAGAATAATTATAATAATTTTCACCATACAGATTCTCTTGGAATAGAACAGCAAATAAGGCAAATCAGAACAGCCGAACAAAATTATTGTTAGATATTTAGTTTATCTGTGTTCATGTTCTTATCACTCTTGACATGTGACAACTCTGCAAAATTAAAATAGTAATTAGAAAAGAAAGGAATTGCCCTGTACCTTAAAATGAGAACTGGGCTTGTTCTCACAGCTCACCCCTATGATCCTGGGAAGGGGTTTGGAGGGGATGTTATTGTTGTTGTTGATATTTTCAGATTTGGGGGTCCCGCAGCTCTTGGGCTGTATCCCCAGAGGGGGCTTTGGGTCCCCAGGGGGCTCCGCGGTCCCGGAGATGGTGATCTTCCGGATGGCTCTGGAGGAGGAGGAGAGGGACGCGGCGTTCCGGTTCTGGTGGTCCTCCTCCGCCGTCTCCACCTGCTGCCGCTCCAAACGGCTCACCTGCACGGCCACAGGTGATAAGCGTGCCCCGCCCAGATAAAGCGACACCTGGTCGCTCAGGTTGTGCTGCGGCTGGCGGTGCTGCAGGTCCTGGTTGGGCAGGTAGCTCTCTGTAAAATGGGTGCATTTGGGCCCTGCAGGCACAGAGAGCTTGGTGCCTATAGTGAAGGGCTGGACTTTCCTCATCATGCTTTCCGCCATGGCTCAAAAATCACGGCTCGTTTTAGTAATATTATATTTTTTAAAAAGAGTCTGTTGTCTCTCTCTGTTTTCTCTCTCTCGCTCTTGAAGTCCAGTGTTGGAGATAAGTTATTTGTTAGTTTCTTTTTTTTCAAGTTTGTGGGTCTCAGTTGTCCGCCTTCTTGTGCATGTTGAGAATGCAGAGCACGCAGGACAGGATGGCCTCGCGCGACTCCTGCGATCGCACGCGCTCCCAGACGCGCTGCAGCAGGGACCCCAGGCGGGCGGCGGCCAGCGACAGGCTCCTCCTGAGGAACTGAGCGGCCAGCGCGGCCAGCCTGCTCCCGAGCAGCCGGACCAGCAGCGAGCGCAGCAGGAGGAGCGCCGCTGGCATACTGCTGTCAAGATGGGAGGCTTCCCGAAAAAAAAAAGAAAAAAAAAGAAAACCGCAGGAGTGGAGTCAGAGCGTCGCGTCAGAGCATGTGCGTTGCGGCTGCACACCCCGGCTGGCGGGACTTCCTCTCCGAGTGGGAAGCAGAAAGGGCCGTCAGATAAGGTGCCCGATGTTAACGCGGTCCAGCCTGATTCTCCACACCGGCGCTGCTGGGGAGTGAGCTCATATCGTTTACATTAAAAAGAAACCCCACACTCTCACCTCCGTGTCTCCGATGACTCTTTCACTCCGTGAAACATGCGCGCCGAGAGAAAATCAAGAAGAAATCACGAGATTTATCCTGTGCCTTTTGTAAGGGATGAAACAGAGTTTCTCTGCAGGAGCGAGATGATTCACGGCAGGAGAAGAAGAAGAATCAATTTTTTTTTTTTAAAACAATGTTCTCAAAAAATGCAATTTCACGTCAAGCCCTTAAAAAATGAAAGTTTTCAGAAATGAAAAGGAACTTCTTGAAATGAGAGTGTCGGAACTCCAGAAGCATTCCTTTGGCACGGGACTGCAGTAAGAGAAAGTGAGAGAGAGAGGCGTGTTTTTTGTCTGGCCTGCTCGGGAGAGAGGAGGCTCTGTCAGAACAGCAGCTGTCAGGACCTGCTGCTGTGGAACAGTGAAGCCCTTTCTCCTGCTACTTTAAGAGACGGCAGCCTGCATGGACAACTGTTCCCCCCAGCTCTCCTCACACACTTGTGCCGAATTTTGCTGAAGTGTTGTGATGAGAAAGGGGGTGGGGGGGGGCGGGTTTTGGGGTGTGTGTCACCAGAGGGGAAACATTTCCTAAAAAAGTAAAACTTGCTTCAACAAAGCCCTCACCCCCTGTCTCAGCACCTGGCCCTCTCTGTGTCCAGTCCTTTGCGTAAAGGTCATCTTACGAGTGCTATTTTAAATCCCCTACAGCTGCATACTGAATAAACACATTCTTATTGCTTTATGTTTTAAACCCTCAGATTTTATTCACTTACTTACTGTTATGCTAATTTTGTGGCTGACTATCAGAGACACTGCGTCCACTCAACCGTGAATGTTCAAATATCAGACACGTTTTGCCCACTCAACCACATAGGGCTTAGTATCAGAAACGCTGTGTCCACTCAACCCCGTCTTGGTGAGTATCAGATACACTGCATCCACTCAACCCTGTCTGTCTGAACGAGTGCTGGGCAAGACATGGTTAATAGTATTTTAAAGCTCTGGGAAGAGCTTTAATGCATTGCCCAAGAACACAAAAAATATGTGTGTTCACACGCGTGCTCGCATGCACGCTCCTGCATGTGTGTGCTTGAGACATTGGCAGAAATGATTATGGCTGGTAAAGCGCGTAACAGCTTAGCTCATCACTGTCTTCTATCTTTTCATATTCTCTGAATGCCAGTGTTCCAGAAACAACATGACCCTCACTGTACAAACATGACCAAAGCTTCCATATCTCCTGATGGACGGCTTCTTCCATTAGGACTGAAGAACAGAGGGAAGTGGCATGGAGGCCTGAGATGATTATGACTGTTAATCATCATTACTGCAGGAATTAGTATCTTCCTAATAGGACACAGATTAATGGACTGTAGTTATAGAGCCGAAGTAGAGTATTTTCCAGAGCTATTCTGACTGTGTATTACTGTAACCCTTGTTATCCTGATTACATGTCTGAGTCTGAGTTCTGGAATGGAGACAATGACAAAAGGATTTATTGCAACAAATCAGGTTCAACTGTATGAACACAGAAAAAATGTGCCGCTAGAGCATAGATAGGAGTGTGTATACCGTGTCCTTTAAGCTCCGATAAGAAAACTAAAATATTAAGCAATCACAACCACTTTATGTGTTTATTTAACAGAGAAGGTAGGAAATCTGTTCTGGCCCTTTCTGAGCTAACATTTAATGAGGAGCATGCCTAGCAGATTGGCCCAGGTTTTTGAAGTTTGGCAATGCGCTAGATTCAAACCAGGTGTCCTGTCCCAGGATTTTGGTTTAGGCCACTGTAGCACCTCCCACGTGTGCCTGGTCACAGTGTGCTGTGCATATGTCAGGCTTTTAATCCATTTGAGTAGGCTGCTGTGTAGCCCTTAAGTGAGGACACATCCACAGTGTAATGGGTCCTTTTAAACCACAGCCCAAACCAGCCACACACGAATGGGTCCTCTTAAACCACAGCCTGGCCCAGCCACACATGAGTGGGTCCTCTTAAACCACAGCCCAAACCAGCCACACATGAGTGGGTCCTCTTAAACCACAGCCCAAACCAGCCACACATGAGTGTGTCCTCTTAAACCACAGCCCAAACCAGCCACACATGAGTGGGTCCTCTTAAACCACAGCCCAAACCAGCCACACATGAGTGTGTCCTCTTAAACCACAGCCCAAACCAGCCACACATGAGTGTGTCCTCTTAAACCACAGCCTGACCCAGCCACACTTGAGTGTGTCCTCTTAAACTACAGCATGACCCAACCACACATGAGTGGGTCCTTTTAAAGCACAGTCTGACCCAGCCACACTTGAGTGTGTCCTCTTAAACCACAGCATGACCCAGCCACACACGAGTGGGTCCTCTTAAACCACAGCCTGACCCAGCCACACTTGAGTGTGTCCTCTTAAACCACAGCATGACCCAGCCACACACGAGTGGGTCCTCTTAAACCACAGCCTGACCCAGCCACACTTGAGTGTGTCCTCTTAAACCACAGCATGACCCAGCCACCACGAGTGGGTCCTCTTAAACCACAGCCTGACCCAGCCACACTTGAGTGTGTCCTCTTAAACCACAGCATGACCCAGCCACACACGAGTGGGTCCTCTTAAACCACAGCCTGACCCAGCCACACTTGAGTGTGTCCTCTTAAACCACAGCCCGACCCAGCCACAGTACAAGAGGTGGAAAGTCCAGGAGTAAGAAAGTAAAAATCCTGCCATGTGTTTCTTCCACTCTGACAGCTCACTTCACTAATTAGTTATACCTCCTGGCTAACAAAATGTTGGAGAAGACTTTTACTTTCTGTACATTAAATTACATTACATTACATTACAGGTATTTAGTAGACGCTCTTATCCTGAGCGACTTGCACAACCTTTTTACATTGCATCTTGTGCCTGGATTTTCCACCACTGGCCACAGTACCAGCAGGGAGCCTGCAGCTCTCATGATGCACTAGATCATGTAAACATGGTGCTCTTTCAGGTGTAACCATTGGAAACATCCCACCGTTAAGTATGACATCATGGCATTAAGCATTCTTGAAGCTAAATTCAGATCTGGCTGAGATAGACAGCATTGTTATAAATTCAACATTGTTTTGATCAATAACACATTGGCGAGGAGGACTTGCTTGTACTTTGAAATGTTGTGTAATTAGTATCCCCAAGCAATATAGGATAAAATCCCAATCTTTGAATTCAATTTTTATTGGAGGTATTTTTGATTTGTCATATTTCTGTTTGATGGATTTGAGGTACGGTTGGAGATAGTGAACGTTTGACTGAGGAGCAGGCTTTATGAATGACACAGGGCCTGAGATCTTTAGTAGAGGACGCTTATGTACCTGCAGAGTGTGCCTTTAGCTTTATGCACCTGCATAGAATCTCTCTAACCTTATGCATTGGCATAGCATCTCTTTAGCCTTAGGTACCTGCATAGCATCTCTTTGCCCCTTAGGTACCTGCATAGCATCTCTTTAGCCTTAGGTACCTGCATAGCATCTCTTTAGCCTGATGTACCTGCATAGCATCTCTTTAGCCTGATGTACCTGCATAGGGTCTCTTTAGCTAAGCTATGTAGGCTTTGACCTCCCCCCAGCCAGTACAGCAAGTTTACTTTTCTCTCCATACCCAGAGGCTCAGTGATTGTGTCATCAGCCTAATCCACAGGAGGAATGTTGTGATTTTTTCAATTATTCACTCATTGAACAATTGAAATCATAGCGACTTAAAAAGTAAAATCTATTTATATGCAATAGGCATGCACAAAGAACTTGGTACTTATAAGTATATGATACCACATTGGGTATTACGTCTTCATTTAAGTGTAGCTGTGTTTGTACAATGTGTTCAGAATGCTGAGAAAGTGGAGCTAAGCACATACCAGAGAGGTGAGGTCTGCACACCTGTAGCACTGAGAGAGAGAGAGAGAGGGAGAGAGGGAGAGAGAGGGCTCAGCTTATCGGGGCTGAGGGAAGTCTATGTGCACTGGTGAGGTAATACAGAAATAAGAGCTGCTAATATACTTTCTGAGTGTCTCCAGCTCTGTGTTATACAATATCTATCCTCGTTCTGATTGGGTGGGGTGGGGGGTGTTTAGTCCTGATATGTTTCAGATGAAACCACACTTACTTACAGGCTTAATATCAGCATAGTCGTGTCCCATGTCAGTGCTGATAATACCTGACAGTGTCAATGTGTCAGTGTGTCAGTGTCAGTGTGTTAGCATGTCAGTGTGTTGGTGTTAGTGTTAGTGTGTCAGTATCAGTGTATCGGTGTGTCAGTGTGCTAGGGAGTCGGTGTCAGTGAGTCGGTGTCAGTGTGCTAGTGAGTCGGTGTCAGTGTGTCGGTGTCAGTGCGCTAGTGAGTTGGTGTCAGTGTGTTGATGTGTCGGTGTCAGCATGTTGATGTGTCGGTGTCAGTGTGTTGGTGTCAGCATGTTGGCGTGTCAGTGTCAGTGTGTCGGTGTCAGTGTGGTACTCCTCAGATCCCAGAACCGCTCCTCATAGAGCAGAACCGCTTCTCAGAGAGCAGCTAATTCAGCTACAAAAGGCGCAGCTCCTGAACAGTGCACCCATTGATGAGCCCCCGCGTCACGAGGAGAAATTAATATAAATGTCCAGGAAATTAAGTTATGGAGCGAGACACAGTCCGTTTCTGTCATGTAACAGAGTACACGTTTCCCTGCAGTAAGCCCTCTTACTGCACGGTGCTGGGCTCAGTCTCCAGCCATGTCCGCTGTGAGTGATCTGAAACCGGTTTCAGGCCGTAATCGATCAGAAAGGAGATCTGAAAGGGCGCAGTTACTCCATCAGTCCTGCCAACCAAAGCCTGCTATAACAAAAACCTCCGGCCCCCATGCCGTGACATCATCAGTCAGCCGGAAGTGCTCCTAAAGTGCACGTCCCCCTTCAGTCTGTGTGCCTGGCTAAACACTGGGGAAAAGCTATTCCTCTTATTTCTTTTCATAAAAACATCAATCACTTATTCAGACAAGGAATGTAACCTTTGACACTGTCTGAAATGCATTTGGAGTCAAGTAAGGCTTTGGTTGGAAACCATGATAAGCCCTCTGTTTGGTTTGGGTCTAACTGACCCATTTTAAACTTTCAGTAAAAGAGGAATGATACTTTTAAGAGATGCATTTCATCACCAGTGACTAAACCAGTCTAAATTTGGTTCTTGTTTTGTGTTTGTATTTGCTGTTCATCATCTGTATTTGTCTTTTTGCCTAGATGGTGTCTTTGAATATAATAAGATAAAGGTGAAAAATTATTGAAAATATCATTTAAAAACAATAAATAACAGTATTAAACTGCATGAAAATGAATTGTTGAATGTGATCTAGCGCAGGTAGAAGGCAACTATTAACCATATACATTGTTTATATTGTTTGAAATTCAGATAAAAATAATATACTGTAGATTGAGTATTTTTACTTATTGCTATATTTTAAAACCATAATAATGTCCCTGGTATATTTAAGACAGGTTAACAGTTTCACAGGTTCTAATGAACAGTACACAGAACACAAGGGTTAACTGCAGTGTTCTGTTGACTCACAGAGATACAGTAATTATGTCTCCTGGTTCTATCACACGTTCTGGAGATTTGTTTTCATTTGTGGTCTGTGAAAAGTAGGGCTTCTTAGGTTTAACTGCCACTTTCTTTTTTAACTGGCAGAGGGGGGATTTTGATTGGCTGTGATTCTCTGCAGGAAGCAAATATGAAAGTGAGGACTGGGGAAAGAAAGCTGATGTTTGAAGTGGCTGAGGCTGAGATCTACTGTAGCATGTATCTGTTGATGTTTAAATCATCGCTATGGTTACCAAGTGTTTTTATATGCTCATGCGTGCCTTTAAACTCAGGTGTTTAATGACAGTTAAATAACAGGTAAAAACTGGGAGAACTGTGCTGGAAAATTTTTGTCATGATTCTGTGTTTTCCTGTCTGTGTTTCCCTTGTTGGGCCGCCAGATGGCGGCACTTCTGTTTTGTGACCTGCTCTCCCCTGTTAATTGTATTATTGTTTTCCATTATTGTCTCGTTATTCTATCATTGTTCCCACCTGTGTCTTGTTATCCCCTCCTTTTCTGGTTTGATTGTTTTTTGAGTTCACCTGTGTCTTGTTACCCCCTGTCTATTTAAGTTATTTGTCCCCTTGACTCAGGTGCTGGTTCCTTGTGTTTGTTTCCTATTTGTGTTCATTTCTGAATGTATGTATTCTGCCTGCTTCGGTCCTGCTTGTGCGTTGTGTGTTTCTGCCTGCATTCCTGCTGGTGTGTATTCTGTCCTGCCTGTGTTCCGCCCTGCCTGTGTTCTGTTTTTTTGTCCTTTCTCAGATTTAAAAATGAACTAAATCCCATGCAGCTATTTGCCTGTTACATAATATACTTCCCCAATTATGACCTGGGGTGACTGAAGGACAACAAATGATCTAATGTTCTGCCATGATGACATACGAGGCATGTCTTATATAAGGAGGTAAAACTGACCTCCAGTGCTCGGCGGCCATATTTATTACATTCCTATCAGCAATGAGAGGATGTGACGACCTCACACCGCTCATCCATCTGAGCTAAGGACTGATTGTTGGGGTCAGAGCTCAAGCTTACTTTTCCACTCATAACACTTTTCACTGGTCATTACACATTACAAAAGGACAAATTTAGCTGAAAGAAGAGTGCCAACTGTTGTCATGTCAATGAAAAGGAAATGCTTTCGAGAAGCAAGCAAGCAGTTAATCAAAAATGAGCACCTTCCTGTTTAATGGCTGGGTTTTTAAAGACAAAGATAAGGGCATGTTTCAAACCCTAAAGGCAGTGGAGTTAGAGAGTCAGGTCTGTAAACACGGTGGGTGTTGGGCGGGGGGTGCAGGCTCAGTGTAGAGTGGGCGGGTGGTGATTGGGGGCAGGGGGTTTGGATGGGGGGGACAGACAGCCTGGGGGGCACAGTGAACAGGTGTGTGGAGGGACACAGCCAGCCTGGCCTTGGACAGCCGGCCAGGGCAGCATCTATAACAACTGTCATCCAGCAACTGTGCTATAGGCAGTGGCTTTTTTAAAGAGAAAGTGACTCTGGGTGGAGGGGCGGGGCTGGTACAGCTCCCAGCCCCATCAGGCTGTAGTATAATAGGGGACAGTTATACCCTTTTACATTACTATAGATTCTTTTATTATCTTTACACCGCACATGCAGATAGTTTAATGCATAAAGCTACACATCGCAGATATTCATAAATATATCATTTTTTTGTGTTATTATGCCCTAGTGCTCAATATATACG
The DNA here is from genome assembly GCF_018555375.3 of Anguilla rostrata. Lineage (NCBI taxonomy): Eukaryota > Metazoa > Chordata > Actinopteri > Anguilliformes > Anguillidae > Anguilla > Anguilla rostrata. The sequence goes on from NC_057950.1 coordinate 14,567,291, forward strand.
CATTCATCTGTGCCACATCCTCCAGAAAGTATTACAATTTTTTTTTTTTATTTCATACGTAATGCAAGTATCTTGGGTGGCAAAAAACATGTCGTAGTGGAACTAGTTTCAAAAATATAGATTGCATTTTTATTGAATGTCCTTGTAGTGTAGGGTTTCAGTATATTAAGATATGCGATTCCTGAGCTAAAGACCATAGTCTCATGTCTGGGGATGTGCATGTTTCAGTACAGCAGAACATGGGGGAGAGGGGCTTGAGTTTCAGCTGCAGAGATCCTTCCGAATATGATACACACAGCTCTCGTCAGCGTGGAATAAAGAAGACAGAGCTCTGTTCTTTCAATTGCAGCCAAATTGAAGGAAAATGTATGAGTATCTTCTGTGGGAATTAGGTCATGTTTTATGATATCATCTTGGACTGTTCTCTCCTGTTGACCGAATGCCATTTGAAGGACATCAGAGCAGTGCATTGAGCGCACACATAACACACAAACCTACAGAGACACGTATGCCGCGTGGTTATATGAGGCGTAATGACGACCCCTCTCCCGTCGCTGGGCTGAGACACGCGGCCTGTTGGAGATGAGGGTTTGAATGCACTGCCATGGCTGAGGAGGTTTCTGAGTGCCAGCGCTTGCAGCTGAACTAAATAAGTGGCGATACATTACATTACATTGCATTACATTCATTTGGCAGACGCTTTTATCCAAAGCGACGTACAAAAAAATGCATTTCATGGTCGTAGACAACTGCTAAACACGGGTTCAGTAAGGTACAATACTTATTTTGTACAGCTATTTCTAGCCGAGAACAGTGAACACTATTCTGGCCTAACATCTGCAAAGCCAACTAGGCAGAAGAATAAGCTACAGTATTAGGACAAATACAAATTACCAAGAGGTGCTGGGATGAAGCAACATGTAACAAGTGACAGGAAAAGGGTTTAAAAAAAAAAATTTATATATATTTTTTTACTGTGAGCAAAATGTAGAAGTCCTGGTACGGCTAACTGGTTTGTTCCGGAACCACGTCAAGCACAGGTACTACCTCTGGCTACAACAGTCTTTTACTGTGGAGAGTGTGTGTATGTGTGTGTGTGGGGGGCATGCATGAGGGTGGTCACGTTCATAGCAGGGTTTGTATAGTTCTGTTCCCCTGCTCTCCACCTACGCAGCCTCCTCCTGTATACAGTACATACCTGCCTTATACATTAGCCTGGATTACAGAAGCTGAACTGTACTGCCTTTGCACGAATAGGTTTTCTATCCCCACAACGGGATGGTAAAAAGTATAGATGTACTGGTTATGCATAAGACACCACTAGCATAACATCGGGATAGCATTGTTAAACTGATACATTAGCCGGAGCAGCCAGAAGGTTAACCAGGAGAGGCCTTTTTGAACAGAGGCCTTTCGTCCCCCTGCCCCAGCGCGATGCGCGGCCCTCCCATCGCCCGGCATGTGGGCTGGGGGGCGGCTGCGCCGTGCCAGGTGCAGTTGTTACTCTGTCTCACGGCGACGGAATTCGCGCTGGTCCAGCGGGACAGCCCGACGCTTGGGAGAGGGGGGTTCGGCCGCTGCATGTGTTTGTGAAAGCATGTCAAACCTGCGCAGAGAAAATGCGGCGAGCGGCCGGAACGTGGTCAGCTGCGTTGTCACCGACAGGTGAGTCTGCACATCGACCAATCAGCAGCGGGGAAATGGTATCTGTCAGCCACCAACCAGCTGCGGGGGGAGAGCAGGTGTCTGTCTGTGAGCTGCTCGCTTGCAGATTTATAACTGAGCCTGGTCCTGCCTCAGCTGCTCCGTGACAGACAGCCACGCTGGGGCGGGTTCACCGCTGACATCATCTTTACTCAGACCCCTTTCACCGCTTTCACTGCTGAAAGTCAAACCTGTTCCATATGCCTGCGGGACACCCAACCATAACTTACACTTTTCACATTTCACTAACAGCGCTGGGCTCTAGGGACTCCTGCACTGTCCCTTTAGTGTATTCATTCATTTAAAACTTGTGTGCAAATACTGAAGGAGGAAAGAAAGAAAGGAAGGAAGGGACTGGGGGACTAGGGACTGAAAATGGCCTTTATTTTGCCTGTAAATATAGTGAGGAGCCTAGTTCCAAATTACATGGAAGCCATGGCCTCCGCAAATTGAAAATGCTTTATGACATCTGAGTAGAGTAAGGCAGGGGTGCCAAACTCCAGTCCTGGAGGGCTGCTGTGTCGGCAGGTATTCATGTTTTCCTTTCAATCAGCAGCCAACTAAGGCATTGAAAACAAAGCGTGTGGACTCTTTAGCCAATCAAAGACTTGAATGAATCACTTGTGCTGAAACTCACCGAAAACCTCCAGGCACTGTGGGCCACCAAGACTGGAGTTTGACACCTAATTCAGTATGTCGTGAGATATGAAGTCCTGAAGAGTCCTGAAGAGGTCTGACCAATAGAAGACACTAAAGCAGACTTCATGCTATGAAAGAGCTTGTGAAATGCAGTGATCATGTGATACAGCCTGCCAGAGGAGACCGTTTTCACCTTCAACAGAGAAACACCAGTCTCTGCTCTCTTCTCATCAGAAGCTGGCATGCCGCAAATATTTACAGGGTGTGAAAATAATTTGGCTTCAGTGTGTGCTGAACTGGTGTTATGCGTGACGACTGATTCCTCTATGACAGCCATTCCGAAGCCCCGCCTGTCCTTTGGAACCGAGCCGGCCCTCTTGTTCTCTGTGTCTGTGACGACTTGGGAGATGAAAGAAGCGGGACGAAAATAGCACTACAATTTATACAGATATATTTTCAAAAACCTCTTTTAATGTTGGATGAAAATGTGAATGCGCCTGACACAGGGGGTGTCACGGAGGTCACAGACAGCTGTTGCGTGGGCTGGGAGGAGGAGCATGGGGGGGGGGGTTCAGGGAACAGGGGCTCTGCACAATCATTGCCATTGTGTGCATGTCCTGCAGTAGTCACAGTCAGGAATGCCTACAGGCAACACACCCAACCTGGCCGGAGCCTGTGAGCAGTCAGCCAATCATCACCCCTCAACACCCCAACCTGGGCGGAGCCTGTGAGCAGTCAGCCAGTCATCACCCCTCAACACCCCCAACCTGGGCGGAGACCCCCGACCATTTCATGGGCAGCTGGCTCACATAGGTCACACCTGCTACCCCCCAGTTGCTACATTTGGGGCTCATGTCCCCCTGTCACTCTCCCCTATTGCAGAGCCCACAGCAATACAGAAAGGCCTCAGGCTTCACTCAGGGGGTGTGGCCTGTTACATGGAGCTGCAGCGACAAAATCTCTTTTCACTAAAAATAAGAGCAAAAACCACAAATATAAATATGGTGGATAATAGAAAAGTCTTTGAAAATATAACATTTTGAGAGTGGCTAAATTCAGATATTTTTAATGAAGATGTCTATCTCTGGGTGAATTCACACAGGGTGAATGGAGATTCAAGTCTCTTCATCAACATTTTGTATGGCTGGGCCCCTCCTCCACTGAATAGGTTCGTTAACTCTTTAAAGGGTGAGATCACAGTTATGTGATTAGTATGTTCTTAAATGACCATTCTAATGCTGATGTAAAAATCACTACAGGTAATTGAAAGCAGCGGATTTTTAGAACACTGACTTTAATTAAAAAATTTTAATTAAATTTGAAAAAATTCCAAAAAGCCTATTTTTCAAAGTGTTAAACGGAAGGAAAATATTAATTCAACAAGAGCAACCCCAGGGGGGCAACAGTGAGCCTTGGTCAGTCAGAGCAAATTTGGCCAGACAGCCTCTTCAGTTAGTGCCTTTCATTTTAAGAGCACATTCCCCGTGATCGTTTTACCAGCTATCACACATTTACAAATCAGTTCAGAGCCTGGCTCAAAGAAAATTAATGTATTCATAATATATATATATATATATATATATATATATATATATATATATATATGTCATGGTCCTGTTTTCCTGTCTGTGTTTCCCTTGTTGGGCCGCCAGATGGCGGAACTTCTGTTTTGTGTCCTGCTCCCCCCCTGTTAATTGTATGATTGTTTTCAATTGTCTCGTTATCCCATCATTGTTCCCACCTGTGTCTTGTTATCCCCTCCTTCTGGTTTGATTGTTTTTTGAGTTCACCTGTGTCTTGTTACCCCTTGTCTATTTAAGTTCTTTGTCCCCTTGACTCGGGTGCTGGTTCCTTGTGTTTGTTCCTGAATTCTGTTTATTGCAAACCGTATGTACCTGCCTGTTGTTCCTGACTTGTGTTTTGTTTGACTTTCCCTTGTGCTCTGCCTTCCCGTGTTCTGCCCTGCCTGTGTTTTTGAGTTCCTGTTGTTTTCTGTTTCTTTAGATTATTTTTTGAGTTTGTGTTTTTGCCCATTGTGGCCTTGTCTGTTCCCTACTTGTTTGCCTGTCGTGTTAGTAAAGTCTTTGTTAATTTTCCCTTTTGAGTTTGTTTTTTCCCTCTGCGTTTGGGTCCCCCCTACCCGTACCGTGACATATATATATATATATATATATATATATATATATATATATTGTGTTTGTTATTCAGGCATCCTCATTCTGTTCATTCTGAAAACGTGTTTCAAATTTTATTAATTTCATATGCAGTGTAGATGTTATTTTTACTTGTTTAGTTTATGTTTAGTGAATAAGTTTACATTTGTCAATTTCTGTTCTAGTCTGTTCAAGGACTCATATTTTGTAATATCCCCTCACGACATGACCAAATGATGGCAAAATTGAGTTTGGGAGACCACTAGTGGAGAGGAGGTAAAAGCCTGATCTTTTCAATTTCAGAACAAACAGTTTCTTCAGATTATACAGATTAGAAGTCTAATTTTAAAACCTGAGTTGAGTATCTGCCTCTACACACCTGTGCTTCTGACAGAATATCCTGTGTGAAATGTTTTAAACATTTAAAGAGCGATCAAACAGTTTAGAGAATTTAAAATGTGTATGCACTTGTGTCTTTGCTTGCACTGTAAGTGGTTCAGGATAAGAGCATTTGATAAATGTTAGGCAAGTAAAGTATTGGCTGTTCAAAGTATTGGCCCCTAGTATTGAACTTTGAAAGCGTTAGCCGGCTGCATTTTTTTCCGATCCGCGGCTTAAAGTCAGGGTTGGAAATATTAGTGTAAAATCACGCGTGGTGGTAGCGCCCGAAGCATAGGTTCTGCTTCTAGGGGGCGCTGTCTGTGAACACTCTAGCAGTGGTTTGATGGTCCTAGGCCCTATTGTCTGGGAGCTATTGAACCTTGAATGCGTTAGCCGGCTGCATTTCTTTCCGATCCGCGGCTTAAAGTCACGGTTAGAAATATTCGTGTAAAATCGCGCGTGGTGGTAGCGCCCGAAGCATAGGCTCTGCTTCTCGGGGCCGCTGTCTGTGAACACTCTAGCAGTGGTTTGATGGTCCTAGGCCCTATTGTCTGGGAGCTATTGAACCTTGAAAGCGTTAGCCGGCTGCATTTTTTTCCGATCGGCGGCATAAAATCAGGGTTGGAAATATTTTGTAAAATCGCAAGGGATGGTAGCGCCCGAAGCGAAGGCTCTGCTTCTCGGGGCCCCTGTCTGTGAACACTCTAGCAGTGGTTTTATGGTCCTAGGCCCTATTGTCTGGGAGCTATTGAATTTTGAAAGCGTTAGCCGGCTGCAATTTTTTCTTGTCGGCGGCTAAAAGTGAGGGTTGGAAATATTCGTGTAAAATCGCGCAGGGTGGTAGCGCCCGAAGCATAGGCTCTGCTTCTCGGGGCCGCTGTCTGAACACTCTAGCAGTGGTTTGATGGTCCTAGGCCATATTGTCTGGGAGCTATTGAACTTTGAAAGCGTTAGCCGGTGGCATTATTTTCCGGTCGGCGTATTAAATTCAGGGTTGGAAATATTCGTGTAAAATCGTGCCGGGTGGTAGCGCCCGAAGCATGGGCTCTGCTTCTCGGGGCCGCTGTCTGTGAACACTCTAGCAGTGGTTTGATGGTCCTAGGCCATATTGTCTGGGAGCGATTGAACTTTGAAAGCGTTAGCCGGTGGCATTATTTTCCGGTCGGCGGATTAAAGTCAGAGTTGGAAATATTCATGTAAAATCGCGCGGGGTGGTAGCGCCCGAAGCAAAGGCTCTGCTTCTCGGGGCCGCTGTCTGTGAACACTCTAGCAGTGGTTTTTTGGTACTAAGCCCTATTTTCTGGGAGCTATTGAAGTTTGAAAGCGTTAGCCGGCTGCATTTTTTTTCCAGTCGGCGGCTTAAAGTCAGGGTTGGAAATATTCGTGTAAAATCGCGCGGGGTGGTAGAGCCCGAAGCATAGACTCTGCTTCTCGGGGCCGCTGTCTGTGAACACTCTAGTAGTGGTTTTATGGTCCTAGGCCCTATTGTCTGGGAGCTATTGAACTTTGAAAGCGTTAGCCGGCTGCATTTTTTTCCGGTCGGCGGCTTAAAGTCAGGGTTGGAAATATTCGTGTAAAATCGCGCAGGGTGGTAGCGCCCGAAGCATAGGCTCTGCTTCTCGGGGCCGCTGTCTGTGAACACTCTAGCAGTGGTTTGATGGTCCTAGGCCCTATTGTCTGGGAGCTATTGATCCTTGAAAGCGTTTGCCGGCTGCATTTCTTTCCGATCCGCGGCATAAAGTCACGGTTGGAAATATTCGTGTAAAATCGCGTGGGGTGGTAGTGCCCGAAATAAAGGCTCTGCTTCTCGGGGCCGCTGACTGTGAACACTCTAGCAGTGGTTTGATGGTCCTAGGCCCTATTGTCTGGGAGCTATTGAACTTTGAAAGCGTTAGCCGGCTGCATTTTTTTCCGATCGGCGGCTTAAAGTCAGGGTTGGAAATATTCGTGTAAAATCGCGCGGGGTGGTAGCGCCCGAAGCATAGGCTCTGCTTCTCGGGGCCGCTGTCTGTGAACACTCTAGCAGTGGTTTGATGGTCCTAGGCCCTATTGTCTGGGAGCTATTGAACCTTGAATGCGTTAGCCGGCTGCATTTTTTTCCGGTCGGCGGCTTAAAGTCAGGGTTGGAAATATTCGTGTAAAATCGCGCGGGGTGGTAGCGCCCAAAGCATAGGCTCTGCTTCTCGGGGCCGCTGTCTGTGAACACTCTAGCAGTGGTTTGATGGTCCTAGGCCCTATTGTCTGGGAGCTATTAAACTTTGAAAGCGTTAGCCGGCTGCATTTTTTTCCGGTCGGCGGCTTAAAGTCAAGGTTGAAAATATTAGTGTAAAATCGCGCAGGGTGGTAGTGCCCGAAGCATAGGCTCTGCTTCTCGGGGCCGCTGTCTGTGAACACTCTAGCAGTGGTTTGATGGTCCTAGGCCCTATTGTCTGGGAGCTATTGAACCTTGAATGCGTTAGCCGGCTGCATTTTTTTCCGATCCGCGGCATAAAGTCACGGTTGGAAATATTCGTGTAAAATCGCGTGGGGTGGTAGTGCCCGAAATAAAGGCTCTGCTTCTCGGGGCCGCTGACTGTGAACACTCTAGCAGTGGTTTGATGGTCCTAGGCCGTATTGTCTGGGAGCTATTGAACTTTGAAAGCGTTAGCCGGCTGCATTTTTTTCCGGTCGGCGGCTTAAAGTCAGGTTTGGAAATATTCGTGTAAAATCGCGCAGGGTGGTAGCGCCCGAAGCATAGGCTCTGCTTCTCGGGGCCGCTGTCTGTGAACACTCTAGCAGTGGTTTGATGGTCCTAGGCCATATTGTCTGGGAGCTATTGAACTTTGAAAGCGTTAGCCGGCTGCAATTTTTTCCGGTCGGCGGCTTAAAGTCAGGGTTGGAAATGTTCGTGTAAAATCGCGCGGGGTGAAGGGGGTTTAGCGCCCGAAAACAGTGGGCTCTGCTTCTCGGCGGGCCGCTGGCTGTGAACACTCTCGCAGGGTTTTGATGGGTCCTAGGCGCCATTCGTCTGGGAGCTAGTGAACTTTGAAAGCGTATTAGCTGGTTGCATTTTTTTATAAACGGTCGGGGCGGCCTTAAAGCAGGGTGGAAATTATGCGTGTAAATCGCGCGGGGTGGGTAGCGCCCCGAAACCTAGGCTCATGTTCTCGAGGACGCTGAATTTGTCTGTGAACACTCTCGCAGTTGTTTGCGGTAATAGGCCTATTGTCTGGAGAGTCTATTGAACTTTGGAAATGCAATAGCCG